>NC_047579.1:16331571-16572715 GCF_011004845.1 Esox lucius | reverse complement strand
GAGACTGGCTAGGCCACTCCAGGACCTTGAGATGCTTCTACGGAGCCACTCCTTAGTTGCCCTGGCTGTGTGTTTCAGGTCGTTGTCATGCTGGAAGACCCAGCCACGACCCAATGCTCAATGCTCTTACTGAGGGAAGGAGGTTGTTGGCCAAGATCTCGTGATACATGGGCCCCATCCATCCTCCCCTCAATACAGTACAGTCGTCCTGTCCCCATTGAAGAAAAGCATCCCCAAAGAATGATGTTTCCACCTCCATGCTTCACGGTTGGGATGGTGTTCTTGGGGTTGTACTCATCCTTCTTCTTCCTCCAAACACAGCGAGTGGAGTTTAGACCAAAAAGCTCTATTTTTGTCTAATCAGACCACATGACCTTCTCCCATTCCTCCTCTGGATCATCCACATGGTCACTGGCAAACTTCAGACGGGCCTGGACGTGTGCTGGCTTGAGCAGGGGGACCTTAATCCATGACGGCATAGTGTGTTACTAATGGTTTTCTTTGAGACTGTGGTCCCAGCTCTCTTCAGGTCATTGACCAGGTCCTGGCATGTAGTTCTGGGCTGATCCCTCACCTTCCTCATGATCATTGATGCCTCACGATGTGAGATCTTGCATGGAGCCCCAGACCGAGGGAGATTGACCGTTATCTTGAACTTCTACCATTTTCTAATAACTGCGCCAACAGTTGTTGCCTTCTCACCAAGCTGCTTGGCCATTGTCCTGTAGCACATCCCAGCCTTGTGCAGGCCTACAATTTTATCCCTGATGTCCTTATACAGCTCTATGGTCTTGGCCATTGTGGAGAGGTCTAACAGGTCTGTGAGAGCCGGAATTCTTACTGGTTGGCAGGTGATCAAATACTTATGTCATGCAATAAAATGCAAATGAATTACTTAAAAATTATACATTGTGATTTTCTGGATTTTTGATTCCTTCTCTCACAGTTGAAGTGTACCTATGATAAAAATTACATACCTCTACATGCTTTGTAAGTAGGAAAACCTGCAAAATCGGCAGTGTATCAAATACTTGTCCTCCCCACTGTAGTTGTGAAATAGCGAGGCAAAACAACACATAGACCTTAAAACTGAACAGTGGGGTCTAGCTGCATGATGGGAAAAGGAGTTGTGTTATTCAGAGAATGCCCCAAACATACAGATCATTGCAGCTGCCCTGGACCCAAGAATCAGAAAGCATAAGTTCTTGACACCAAAGGAAACTTTCAACTGGAGGCCACAAGAAGTGGTGGAGAGGAAGCCTACCAATCTATGTGTGTTTATTTGCTTTGGTCAGACTCAGTCCTGTAATAGTGATGGGCGCAGTGAACCTGAAGAATATGCTAATAAGCTAATGGTGAAAAATGAAGAGCTGATCTACTTTCAGGAGCAACCTCTTTCCAAAACAAAAAAAAATCCCCTTTGTTGGTGGAAGTCTAATAAAAAAAGTTTCCAACATTGGATAAGATGGATAAATCCTACTTGTGTTCCTGCAACCTCCACTCCCGTTGAACAACTTTTCTCTGCTTATGGGAACATTGTCACAAGAAAGAGAGCCAGCCTGACTGCTAAGAATGTTAATATAGTTACTTTCCTGTTACATTCCACTGCTGTAATTGTTGGGTTAAGTTGAGATCTCGGAGAAACCCTGTTTTGCACTGATGTTTATTTAGTTATTATTCATGTCAGTAATTTAAAATACTGGTGAGCCTAGATAATGTTTATTATCTGGTATGACCTGGTATCTGTTCTGTGTTCAGTGTGTAAGCAATGTGTGTGAGTAATAGGAGTAGAGAGCATGACCGGTGAAGAAGTTAGATGCCTGTCGTGCATATATTCGGGTCGTACTAGGTGGCTGTATTATCCCATGTGCATGTAAAAATTAACAAACATTTATAGAACTACATAGGCTACACAAATACACTTCAGGAGTAGAAACATTGACAGTGTGGTTATCACTAGTGAAAACAAATATAGACCAGCTGATACATTGATGGTGCAGTCATCCTGAAATAGTAATAATGAATAAATACTGTTTTCCTAAAGTGTGTGTTTTCCTCACGCATGTCCATTATGATATCAAATAAGTATACCCAGACCTTGAAACTGTGTTTATGCCACACAAAATGAGTACATTATTTCATAATGCAAAAAAACATGACAACTTTATACCACATTATTGATTTCAGATAGAGAAAATATCTATAGGACATACTTGAGTTTCTCCAGTCTCAAGTGTGGATCCTCCAGTCCAGCAAAGAGCTGTCTGACTCCTGAGTCTCCTGGGTGATTGTAGCTCAGATCCAACTCTTTCAGATGTGAGGGGTTTGACTTGAGAGCTGAGACCAGAGAAGCACAGCCTTCCTCTGTGACCAGACAGCCTGACAGCCTGCAGAAAGTCAGTCATGATTTCACAAACCTCCGTGTGTAAGCCCCAATAAAATATGTAATTTCTCCCAAATCCTTTTTATTTTTTGTTATTCTGTTTTCAATGTCACACCTCCATACAAAACCCATATACAATAGTGGGATGTGGGTGGGTCAGCAGTTTCTTCACCTGCAACAACATGCAATTCCCATCCTCAACATTATAAAGTGAGATTCTCAACCCCACACCAACCTTGAACATGCAAATATACAGCTCTGGAAAAAATTAAGAGACCAATGCACCTTTTTCTTTCCTTTCCAAAAAAGTTGAAAAGGAAAGTTTTGAGTGAGGAAAAGAAGTGTTTAATTTGCAGTGGTCTCTTAATTTTAATCCTTCTGTTCCTCAAACAAAACCATCCTTTTTCTATTTTTGGAAAGGAAAGGAAAATGTGCAGTGGTCTCTTAGAGGCATCATTGGTCAATAGGCTACATTGTTTACAGAAGAGGAAAACTAACGTCTGCTGACACATAGCCAAAGATCTGTCACACAATGAGCTTAAATATATTTATCATGTTATCTTTATCACATGTAAACATGTCTGAGATAAATAACAATTACAGACAGGTGCAGACTTTGCTAACAGTATAAATGTTTATCAATTTAATAGTCTTGTACACAGTATATTTGTGGATAGGACAAGTACTTCTAATGGTCCTTGTCCCCCTGGTTGGGAACCACTGGTGTATATAAAGTGGTTCACACAGAGTGATAGAGAGGAGTGTCCTGCCAGCTGAAAAGTAGCCTACTTCAGAGTAGAGATGGGACAATGGATGATGTCAGTACTAATCGCAAAGGTAAATACTCACAATTATGACATTGTGGAGAAATAAAAAAAAAAAAAAAAAAAAAAAAAAATCGAAAGAGTAAACGTCTTAGAACCATTTGAATGTGCACCACTGTCAACCAAGAAAGGGTCCTCATGGTCAAGGTCTTCAACGGATCACGAAATATATATCCAAGCCTAACTGCATCCATGACATTTTTATCCGAAACCCAAAATATCTGTCCGATTGATGTTGCAAATGCATTGATGTTATGAATGGCCATTGATGTTGCGAATGCATTTTATTTTCTAGCTTGGCCAGTCTCAGATTTTTGCATGGAAAAATTAATCTTCAGTCTCGCTAGCAATTGCTCAATTCTTATGACTATTCCAGTAACTTAGTAGATACTGGTAAAGCTTATTACTGGTTAATACGCTGTTAAAACTGCCAGTGGCAAACGCCACACAGTTCAGAGACGCTATTTTTGGTGGAGGTAAAATTTGTAAGAAACGTTAATCAGTTTAACTGTATCAATATCATTCAGGAATGGTCAATTAATTGTTAAAATGGCAAAATAGGATTGTTCACACAAGAGGCTTTACTGACACCTCTGAAATGTACAGCTCTGTGGTGTAGTGGTTAATGACACAGCCTTCCATGTGAACAATCCAGCTTCAAATCTCGAGATGGCAACACTTGCGGGCCGGCTGAACTACTCGTCTGCTTTCTTGTTAACGATACATTTTTGTATTTTCATTGAGGCATCCCTATATTAAAATGTGGAGCCAAGAAGAGTCTGTGTATTATAAATACATCTCAAACAACGTTAATTTGTGCGCTTTCATTTATATGTTGAATAGGATAATGCTTGGGCACGAATTACCTGGCCTGTGTAAATGTGTAGAGTTATAAAGGTGTGTGTAGGGTGTCAGATTATAGACTTTTAATTAAAATGAACTTTCTGTAAGTATATTTTCATCACCTCACACACAAAGTCAAGTGATTTATGTTATTCATTGTGATCAAAAATTATAATGAATAAGCAAATTATTTTCAGTTCCTTTACAAGAGTACTAGTCCAACCACTAAACCTAGTAGCCTACAGAAAAAGCTTTTGGTCACATCACCCAGTTGAAAGAATGTTGAGCTCAAACAAACCTATGATATTTATCTTAGAAGACATGCAGCTATGAGATATGCAAGCAGACAAAACCTGTTAACATGACATGTGACTAAAGACAAATAGAATATCATTAACACAGGCTATCTGCATGATCTGCACAATACATGATGTGCACAGCATCTCGAGGAGATATTATAATGAATTATGAAGTTTTTATGAAGAATTAACACATCAAATAGGCCTTTTGTTAGCAAATAGGGTACATAAAATGTGCCACCCACAGGTCAGTACCAGTAAGAAATGAAATTGAAACTTTCAACCCTGATCCTCAGAAGAGTGACTGGACAAACCTGTTACCAGTCACCGAAGTGTTCCAGGCTGCTTGTTTTATTTTACAAGCGGAGCACATGTCACGTTGTAGGCAACTATGCCACTAAACATCCTCTGCCATGTATTGTCAATGAAGCTGAATGGCTCTGCTAGCGGGCAACCATATAAATGTAGAGATTTACATATTCTTGTATTAATGCAATAAAAAACCTTCTTTGATATTATTTTAATTGGGATTAAATCGTAAATCATGATAATTTTGGCATGAAATTCTCATTTCGTCCCACCCTTACTTCCGAGGTACACTATAGTCTAATTCTCTCAGAAGTAGCAGATCATTACAAAACATTGTAAGGCCCAGAAATGTAATTCAACCAATAACTAATATTACCAAACTATTTTCTGACCCACTGTCTGGCTGCACCGTGGAAATAACAGTTGGGCTCGGAGTTATGAGTTAAGCAATGCATCACTACTAGGCCCACAGACCTAACTTAACGTTATGCACAGTCAGTGACAACAAGCTCCACATGGAGATTAACATGACACACTGCCACAACCACTGAGCTAGAATTCAGGAACAACACACAGATACTGCTGTCGGAGTCCAGATATACTGTACTTTGAGAAAAGGCCAAATGCAATGGTAATTGTTATTAGTATTGAAATGTAAAATGCCAAATTCTGTGTGTATGTCTACATTCTGTGATTCCATCCACAATCACTGTGAGGCTATAATTATAGGTTCCTACTTGTGTGACGAACACTTATCAAAATCAGTCAATAGGAAACATTTTGGGGGTTCTCTACCCATTTTAGTCCCCTCCCAGCTTCACGATATCCAAATGTCTATTATGGCCTTTTGTTTTCTCAACATCTTCACATAAGTTACATGATAGTCAAAACATTGAGACATTTACTATAAGCATGTTTTACCAAGCTATTCAGATTCTTTTCACAGTGCTCACTCAGTCAGGAAGTGTTTATCTGATACATGGGTGTTTCAGGGTAACACATCCTCACATTCCCCATTGTCATTTGTGTTGTAGTTTATTAATACTCACCTCAGAGTCTCTAGTCTACATTGTGGATCCTTCAGCAGAGCAGAGAGTTTCTCCACTCCTGTATCCTTCAGGTCATTGTTACTCAGATCCAGTTCTTTCAGGTGTGAGGGGTTTGACTTCAGAGCAGAGACCAGAGAAGCACAGCCTTTCTCAGTGATTCCACAACCTGACAGTCTGGAGTGAGAATATCATGATGTCACAAACAGAACAATAGTTCAGAATAACATTAGAATGATTCTCATGAAGTCTAGGGAATAACTGCATGACTGTACTTACAGAGCAGTTCTGCAGGTTTTGATCACTGGCAGCAGTCCCAGAAGACCTTCCTCTGATGTGGAATATTCTTCAGCTCAAACACATAATCTCCTCTTCTGAAGTCAGTAACACAAAGGCCAGAGCTGACCACTGTGCGGGTGACAGTTCTTCTCTGGAGAGACTTCCTGAACTCAGGTATCTTTGGATCTCCTCCACTAGAGAACGGTCATTCAGTTCATTCAGACAGTGGAACAGATTGATGCACCTCTCTGAAGAGGGATTCTCCCTGATCTTCTCTTTGATGTACTTGATTGTTTCTTTATGACTCTGTGAGCTGGTTCTGGTCTTTGTCAGAAGACCTCGTAAATGCTTCTGATTTGACTCCAGTGAGAGACCCAGAAGGAAGCGGAGGAAAAGGTCCAGGTGTCCAGTCTTACTCTGGAAGGCTTTATCCACAGCAGTCTTGTAGAATGGGACTTCAGACTGGTCTCTGAACTTAACTGAAACGATCCTGTCAGTTGATTGTGGTTCATCCATTAGATTCACATAATTGTTGATGAATGAGAGAAACACATATACAGCAGCTAGAAACTCCTGAATACTCAGATGACAAAGCAGAACACCTGTCCTGGTTCAGCCCACATTCCTCTTTAAAGATCTGTGTACAGACTCCTGAGTACACTGATGCTTCATTGATATCAATGTCACACTCTTTCAGGTCTTCTTCATAGAAAATCAGATTGCCTTTCTGTAGCTGTTGAAAAGCCAGTTTTCCCAGTGTCACAATGCTCTCTTTATTCCAATGTGGATCAGTCTCTTTTTTCCCATCATACTTTACATTTCTGTGTGTGGACTGGAACACAAGGAAGTGTGAGTACATGTCTGTTAGTGTCTTGGGCAGATCAACTTTATCATCTGTAGTCAACATGTACTCAAGGATTGTAGCAACGATCCAGCAGAAGACTGGTATGTGACACATGATGTGGAGGCTCCTTGATGTCTTTATGTGTGAGATGATTCTGCTGGCCAGGTCCTCATCACTGAATCTCTTCCTGAAGTACTCCTCTTTCTGTGAGTCATTGAACCCTCTCACCTCTGTCACCAGGTCAACCCACTTGGAAGGGATCTGATTGGCTGCTGCAGGTCTGGTAGTTATCCAGAGGAGAGCAGAGGGAAGCAGATTTCCCTTGATGAGGTTTGTTAGCAGAATGTCCACCGAGGTTGTCTCTGTGACATCACAACAGTTCTTGTTGTTTTTGAAGTCAAGGGGCAGTCGGCACTCATCCAGACCATCAAAAATGAACAGAACTTTATATTTGTTGTAGTTGGAAATTCTTGCTTTTTTGGTTTCAATTGAGAAATGATTGACGAGATGAATCAAACTGAGTTCTTTCCCTTTCATCAAATTCAACTCCCTAAAAGGGAGAGGAAATACAAATTGGACTTCCTGATTGGCTTTTCCTTCAGCCCAGTCCAGAATGAACTTCTGCACAGAGACTGTTTTTCCAATTCCAGCAACACCATTTGTCAGCACAGTTCTGATAGGTTTGTCTTGTCCAGGTAAGGGCTTGAAGATGTTGTTACATTTGATTGCTGTCTCTGGTCTTGCTTGTTTATTTGTTGTCTCAATCTGTCTCACCTCATGTTCATTATTGACTCCTCCACTTCCACCCTCTGTGATGTAGAGCTCTGTGTAGATCTTATTGAGAAGTGTTGGGTTCCCCTGTTTAGCGATACCCTCAAATAAGCACTGAAACGTCTTCTTCAGGTTAGATTTGAGATCATGTTGGCAATTCACAGCAAGCTCATCTGAATGAAGAAATAACACAGATTATATTCATTAGGTCTCTTGAAATGCCTACAATGTTGTATGAATTAATAAACACAGAGAATGACAGAATGACAGTATTGTAAGATATATGTTTCTTCTCTTTCTTGTATGTTAAGGTTTTCAACACAGAAGAGCTTGTTATTCGTGGTCTCAAGGTCACTATAATATAATTTGGAATAATAAACAGTAACAGAAAACTCATACTTTTCTCCAGTGTGTCAGCAAGCTCTTTCTGTTTCATGTGCCTCAGGAAATGCAGTGTGATCTTCAGAGTCCCCTCTTTGGCACTGCGCTCCTGCTTCTTATCTTCGGGGTCCACACCTTTGTCATCCTCCCTCTGACTCTTAAATCCTTCTGGGAGATCTGAACTCAGCATTGTCTTAAACCTCTTTAACTCTTTCTTCACAAATGTAATGATATTCTGTTCTAGTACCTGAAAGAGGCAGGATGCAAAAGTTCACATCAGACTGAATCAAAGTTAATGAAATATCAATACAATATTAACACATTTATGAATAATTGACAGATTAAATTTACTCGTGGTAAAAAGAAACAAATGTACATAACAGAACCACATACACTGAATATCGAGGACAGGTCTTTTTGAGGACACTGGACAGGTTGACCACTGAGAATTTCAGACAGGGATATTTCAGGTCGGTCTCTGTGGACAAAACATCTACAATTTAGTGTTTGAAATAAAATGTGAAGCAGCCACTAGACTCAGTGCTTCCCTTTACTGGCTCTGACAAGATCAACATCAATCACCAAATAAGAATCAAAAGCAGCTCACGATCTCTGGACAAACTGATTGGCAGCATCGGAAATACAAAATAAATAAAATAAACAGGAATATTTTACATAAAAAATAATGCCCATAATGCAAAAGAGTAACAATAAATCAAACCTATTTTAACTTTGGTGGGTTTATTAATAAAATGTATTTTACCAGCTTCATTTAATGCATCTTAATAAAGATGACACCATACGTTGTGGTATTTCTCATAAATGTTACTACGCATCGTGCCTCAGAACACCTCATGATCCTACCTGTTGTCATGATAATGAGGAACCAGATAAACAAATAAGAGACAAAGTTGAGAATTCTTACCTTTGTTCAGTAGAAAAGTCTCCCTCTCTGAGGTTTAAAGGAAGATCCATAGAATTGTCACTCTTCATAGACACACAGCTGGGTCCAGGGGAGGCTGGTCTCTTCCGCTGAATTGGGCTTCAAAATAATAGAGACAAACATTTATTTACACTGAACCCTGATGGGGGTTTACATTTTGACCTCACATCTTGGCTTTGCTGTCATATTTCACAGAGTATAATTTTAGAAGAAAGGTACCTCTTCTTCATCTTTGAAGACAAACTACTTTTAGAGGAAGTACTCATCTCAGAGAGACAAATTTTAGAGGCTTAGACCCTCTCCTCCAATCTCCACTTAGACCTGTAAACACATCATGGAAACACTTCCTGAATCAAGACTGTACAGAGACACAATATCTAGGTCAGACACAAGCTGAAATAATGACACATTGACTTGAGTAAACCAACAAAAAACCAACATGGAGAGAATAACTCATTTTTCATTTTCCTTTTCTATTATTAAATGTTCTACTAATAACAGAGACCAAATGTGATGCGAGACATGAGAACTGATACAAGCAATTGCTGTTTATATACATACGATGCAACATACTTTAATATTTTTTAAATAGCTTTTTAATAGTTAGCAAAACATTATTGCTAATATTATTTATCATTATCTTTTCATGAAAAAAAACTTGCATTTGATGTGACATTAAAGCATGAAAATGTAGGTAATATATTTACAGTTACATAAATATGGCGTAATATAGTACTCTCACTATTTGGTTGACTGGCTTCTTGTGTGTCACTGCTAGCAAGCGCTTAGGCAGGCGTACTTAACATGACACTGTCGACAAGCCATGTACGTATTGTTTCTCTATCTGTATTCAGTCCATGAATGGTTTTTCCCTCTTCACAACATGATAGGTGGTCATAATGAGTTTTTAAATTCAGCTACGTGCCACCTCATTAATGTACACCCCTCTTAAGTCCCTGCAGCGTCGTGTTGCAGGGTGTACTACGAAGCGAGGCAGCTCGAAGTAACTTCCCAATTAACCCGTACTACAAAAGGGGAATACGTTTTACCTGAGACTTGCTGTCATGGCCACTTATGCTGCATCTCTGAATATGCAACATAAGAAATACCCTCCCACCCACAAAAAGGCCGGCACCTTTGGAAGACCCAATCAACATTGCTGCAAGGATTGTGAGAGGCTCACTCTGCAGGGCGAGGGTGTTTAGAGACCGTTTAACTCCACTAGTTTTCCACGATTGTGTTTTCTAATAAAGAAATTGATTCTCATCTGAGGGAATTCCGTATCTTTGCCTGTTTCTAAGGCCAGACGTGTCTAATGCCACTTGCCGAAGTAATGCCCTTACTGTTGAAAAGACGTGTTCATTGCTTTGTGATTTTTTGCGGTCAAAATAGTTTTCTGCACAATGAAATACAATGAAAAACATTGTATATACTCCGAAAGGGCGAGCACAACTAAGGCTTTAATGGGGGCGTCCATCTTATTTTCCGACAATGGACGGCAATCAACTTGGGTTACTCAGGTGTGACGTCACTCCCAGTTCCAAGTAAATGGAATGCACCATTTATGCCGTGCAGTCCTCAAGGTGGTACTTTTGCTCTCACCAAACTGCTTGATGCATTTTTTGTGTTCCCTCGCCATTTAAGTGTTCTAAATATCCGTTTTTTATGCAATCGCAAATAATTTGCTAAAAAAAGACTGGGCCTAGGCTATATACAAAACTTGTTTCTTCCCTAAAGGAATCCAGAGGGTGATTGACCGTACACATATACCAATTAGAGCTCCCCTGGGAGAACATGATGGGGTTATGTGAATAGGAAGTAATTTCACAGCATTCATGTTCAGGTTTTTGATCTTTAAATACATACAGGTAGCCCTACAACCTAGATGCTTTATGGATTAGCCTATATCTTAAACCATTAACAGTGAGCAAAGGGTCAATTTCAGAGATGTAGCCCATTGTGTAGGCCATAATTGAATAATCTTAGTATTGTTCACATATTTAGATAGGACAAGTTTACTCTTACTCCACATCTCAATCATACTACAAATAAAAGATGACTCCGTAAGACAAAATAGAGAACATATGACAAGAGTACAGCTCTTATGAATTTACTCTGTTGGCAATGCGCTGCCAAGCCACACTGGATTTGATGGCTGTCACGGTGTGAGATTTAGCTGTTAACCTTGCTTTAAACTCCTCATATCCTGACATTATAAATGTGCATTCTTCCAGGGAAGAATACATCTGAGTAGGTTGAACTTCCTCTGTAGTAAACCCCTCAGGATTTCTGTAGTTGTTTGTTCCCTTGAAAAACAACCCTGTCTTACCAGCTTTCATCAGAAGCACATGACAGATATGGCAGTACGTGTCCCTTGTCATTATTGTTTTCAACTCAAGGAACCAGTTCTATCCATGAAAACAAAAACCATTGCGTTTGCTTTGCCTTATATGACACGCCATGTTTGGGTCCTGCTCTAGAATGCACTATGAACTACCACTAGTCAAAACAGACGAGCCATCGAATATAATTGGACAAAAAGATGACGTACTGTACCATGTGGAGGGAGAAGCGCCACCAACACATTTTAATGACAGAACAAACAAATATTGTAGCGGCAAAGGTGACAAAGATGACAAACACATTTTAATGCAATTGTATGGGATAATAGGGCACAGGCGCCGAACGGCCAGTAGGAAATAATGTCGGGCCAGTAGACATTCACTGGCCTGACATTAGGTCCTACTGGCCCAGGGCCAGCGGGCCATTTTTAAGGTTGAACCCTGACTAATTTACTTTGTAACTTATAGAGCTCAGATCAAATACACTGTAAATGCAATAAGCAGCATTCTCAACCATCAACATCCTAATGATGACCCACGATATAACCACGCAATGGCTACTCAAACAAACTGACCATGGCAGCCATAGTGAGTATGACTGTTCGTGTATGTATTATAACTGCACTTTTTAAACCGCAAGTGCCTCATTCTTGACTGTTACCAAAACATTTCAAACTATTTTTAGTGGCACTTCAAATTAATTTATTTTAGTTGTATGTTCTCAAACTATTTTAATCCTGAAACAAAATACAATTAAGTGGTATTTCAGTCTCTGCAAATGGTCTTGGAAAAACTGGTACAAACACAATCAGACTAGAGCGCTTTTTCAACATGTAGTCGAAGCAAATACTTTGGTTTTCTATATCTACGCTTGAACCACGTGACCTACTGTTATATCTAACCTACTTTTATATCTTGACGAAAGATATCGAAATCACACAGACTCCTTATTACAGGGGCTCAAATTTAATTGGACAAATTAACACAGTCAAAGATAACATTTTCGTTTTTAATACTTTGTCAAGAATCTTTGCAGACAATGACTGCTTAAGGTCCGGAACGCATGGACATCACCAAACACTGGGTTTCCTCCTTCGTGATGCTTTGCCAAGCCTTTACTGCAGCTGACTTCCGTTGTTGTTTGTTTGTGGGTCTTTCGGCCTTAAATTGTCTTCAGCAAGTGAAATGCATGCTTGATCGGGTTAAGATCAGGTGATTGACTCAGCCATTGCAGAATATTCTACTTCTTTACCTTACAAAACTCCTGGGTTGCTTTCGCAGTATGTTTTGTGTTGTTGTCCATCTGTAAAGTGAAGCGCAGTCCAATCAAGTTCGCTGAATTTGGCTGAATCTGAGCAGACATATCCCTATACACTTCAGAATTCTTCTGGCGGCTTCTGTCTTCTGTCACTTCACCAATAAATACTAGTGACCCAATGCCATTGGAAGCCATGTATGCCCATGCCATCACATTGCCTTAACCATGTTTTACAGACCCCAATCACACCTCCAACACGACCACTGCCTTGCTAAAGAAGCTGAAGGTAAAGCTGATGGACTGGCCAAGCATGTCTCCAGACCTAAACCCTATTGAGCGTCTGTGGGGCATCCTCAAATGGAAGGTGGAGGAGCGCAAGGTCTCTAACATCCACCAGCAATGTGATGTCGTCATGGAGGAGTAGAAGAGGATTCCAGCAGCAACCTGTGAAGCTCTGGTGAACTCCATGCCCGGGTTAAGGCAGTCCTGGAAAATAATGGTGACCACAAAAAATATTGACACTTTGGGCCCAATTTGGACATTTTCACTTAGGAGTGTACTCACTTTTGTTGCAGCTTTAGACATTAACGGTTGTGTTGTGTGTTATTTTGAGGGGACAGCGAATTTACACTGTTACAAGCTGTACACTCACTAATTTAAATTGTAGCGAATTGTCATGTAGCGAAATGTCTCTTACTGAAAGTGATAGCCTTGACTTTGGCCAACGACAGACACTCCTCGTTTAGTTCCACCCACAAGAGAAAAATCGAAATATCAAGTCGTTTTATAGCTTATATGAAAAAAATGAGATATCAAAATAAGTCAAAATCAGGTTTTGAGTTCTTGTAAAAAAACGAAATAACGGATTATCAAGCGTGTTTCTTGTGTCTGCTTGTTTCGTTTTGACGGGATAAGGAATTATACTCACGTACACGGACCGTACGATTTCTTTTGAAGAAGTATTGACGAGCAAATACATATCAAATATAAAATCAAATTTACCCTGGTCTACGCCAGTATGTGACTGGTCATCATTCACGAGGAAGCGCCGTTAGTGCCTTTGCTCGTGTTTTATGAGGAAATATTTTCCTGTACGACATTATTTATTCGTCTGCTGATATCAGGAGTTAATTCATCATTAACTTTTAAAGCTCAATTAAAGTAACAAGTAATATCTCACTTCTGGTCTTCATTATCATTTTCTGTTCTATATTACTTACGTAACTATTGTATCTTCCCTTTTGTCATTTGCTCCGATGTTTCAAGAAGAATTTACTTTCGATTTTATCTGCGTCTTGTGAGCAACATTAAAGAAACACTTCCGGGTCACGAAAATCTGGAATTTTTCAAAATAAAAGAGACCAACGAATTACTTAAAAGCTGAGATAAATTGAGTTTATTAATTGTTTGAGAACACGTACCTCTCAAAACATTGACAACAATTCAAATATGATCATATTTAAGAGTAATTTCGATAAAAAGTGGGTGTTAGTGGGTGTTAAAACACGTTCCAAGGGTAAAATTCAGACAATGCCAATGACAGAATATGGAATACATATTGCCTCATAACTAATAAATTATTGAATATTCCACAGAGAAAGCAGTGTAGGAAATGTCCAGGAGAATGTGTAGAGTAAGACAAACCTGTCTAATCATGGGGAACAGTGTGCTACATCTAGCAACACAATATTTCCACACCCTCTTTTTCCACCATGTAACTTAATGGATATGAAATACATATTGACTCATACAGAAAAAACTATTATATACGCCGCGGTGAATGTATTGTAGGAAATGTTCAGGAGACTCTATAGAATGATTATATGCAAAGAAATCAAGGGGCACTCTGTATTTGCAATTGTTGCTGGTGTTTTACTGCGCTCATTCCATTGGCCACAATGCAACTCAATGCATATGAAATACATATTGGCCTATAAAAAAAAATATATTCTACACGCCGCGGTGAATGTATTGTAGAAAATGTTCAGGAGAGTTTTTCACAGAGTTTTTGCATATAATCATTCTATAGAGTCTCCTGAACATTTCCTACAATACATTCACCGTGGTGTGTAGAATCGTTTTTTTTTTATAGGCCAATATGTATTTCATATGCATTGAGTTGCATTGTGGCCAATGGGTGGGCGGAGTAAAACACCAGCAACAATTGCAAATACAGAGTGCCCCTTGATTTCTTTGCATATAATTACTCTATCCACCTTCCTTGACATTTCCTACAATACATTCACCGCGGCGTGTAGAATATATATTTTTTTATAGGCCAATATGTATTTCATATGCATTGAGTTGCATTGTGGCCAATGGAATGAGCGCAGTAAAACACCAGCAACAATTGCAAATACAGAGTGCCCCTTGATTTCTTTGCATATAATCATTCTATAGAGTCTCCTGAACATTTCCTACAATACATTCAACGCGGCGTATAGAACAGTTTTTTTTTTTATAGGCCAATATATATTTCATATCAATTGAGTTACATTGTGGCCAATAGGATCTAGGATGGGTGGAGTAAAATGCCAGCAACAATTGCAAATACATAGTGCCCCTTGATTTCTTTGCATATAATTATTCTATACAGTCTCCATTTAATAGAGTACATTTTTACAATATACACTAAGCAAAGTGTAAAAATCTATACATTTAATATTATTAAAATCGCGAAATCGCGTTTTACCGCGGACTTCTATTTTGAAGGCAAAATCCGAAAACCGGAATTCTTATTGTTGCTACGGAATCTCTAATGTTGCCAGCATGACGCTAATTTCGATTTTAGACAATCTTGTGAGCAACATTAAAGAAACACTTCCGGGTCACAAAAATCTGGATATTTCCAAAATAAAAGAGACCAACATATTACTTCAAAACTGACATAAATTGAGTTTATTAATTGTTCAAGAAAATGTACCTCAAAACATTGACAACAATTCATATGATCATATTTAAAAGTAATTTCAATAAAAAGTGGGTATTAAAACACGTTCCAAGGGCAAAATTCAGACAATGCCAATGACAGAATATTGAATACATATTGCCTCATAGCTCATAAACTATTGAATATTCCAGTGAAAGCAATGTAGGAAATGTTCAGGAGAGTGTGTAGAGTAAGACAAACCTGTCTAATCATGGGGAATTGTGTGCTACATCAAGCAACACAAAATTTTTCACACACTCTTTTTCCACAATGTAACTCAATGGATATGAAATACATATAGTCCTATACAAAAAAATAAAACTATTCTATATGCCGTAGTGAATGTATTGTAGGAAATGTTCAGGAGACTCTATAGAATGATTATATGTAATTGTTGCTGGCATTTTACTGCACTCATATCATTGGCCACAATGTAGCTCAATGGATATGAAATACACATTGACTCATACAAAAAAAAAATTCAATACGCCACAGTGAATGTATTGCAGGAAATGTTCAGGAGACTCTATAGAGTTATTATAAGCAAAAAAAATCAACGGGCACCGTGCATTTGCAATCGTTTCTGGCATTTTACTCCTTCCATACAAATGGCCACAATGTAACTCAATGGATATGAAATACATATTTTCCCATACAGAAAAAAACTATTCTATACGCCGCAGTGAATGCATTGTAGGAAATGTTCAGGAGAGTGGATATTGTGATTATATGCAAAAAAAAAATATCAAGGGGCACTGTGTATTTGCAATTGTTGCTGGCATTTTACTCCTTCCATACAATTGGCCACAATGTAACTCAATGGATATGAAATACATATTGACTCATACAGGAAAAACTATTCATTCTTTGATAAATACTGCAAATGCTGTTGATTTGACATTCTCAAACAAGGGTGTAAACAGCGTAGATTATCTCACTTATAATAACCAGGCTATTGTGTAAGGGACAATATATTAGTGTCACTCGTTGGCTTGGTTTGAGGCATGTGTCTTCGCTAGCAGTTGCAGTAACTCAAACTAACATTGAAAATCCATCAAGCGTCAAGTAATCTCCAAAAAACCTACAGCACCTGCAAGAAAAACTATTACGGACGTGCGATGCGTGCCCGTTGCCTCGCGTGAAGCGCATCTTTATGGAAACAGAATTGCTTCTAAATTATTGCAAATGTGCAGATCACAAATTACAAGCATGCACTTGGACGGTTTGCAGCCGAGTGTGAAGCGGTGGGGATGAAAATCAGTACCTCCAAATCCGAGGCCATGGTCCTCAGTCGGAAAACGGTGGCTTGCCCACTTCAGGTTGGTGGAGAGTGCCTGCCTCAAGTGGAGGAGTTTAAGTATCTATGGGTCCTGTTCACAAGTGAGGGAAGGATGGAACGGGAGATTGACAGACGGATCGGTGCAGCTTCTGCAGTAATGCGGTCGATGTATCGGTCTGTCGTGGTGAAGAAAGAGCTGAGCCGCAAGGCGAAGCTCTCGATTTACCAGTCAATCTACGTTCCTACTCTCACCTATGGTCATGAGCTTTGGGTCATGACCGAAAGGACAAGATCCCGGATACAGGCGGCCGAAATGAGCTTTCTCCGCAGGGTGGCTGGGCGATCCCTTAGAGATAGGGTGAGAAGCTCGGTCACCCGGGAGGAGCTCAGAGTAGAGCCGCTGCTCCTCCACATCGAGAGGGGTCAGCTGAGGTGGCTTGGGCATCTGTTTCGGATGCCTCCGGAACGCCTTCCTGGGAAGGTGTTCCGGTCCTGTCCCACCGGGAGGAGACCCCGGGGAAGACCTAGGACACGCTGGAGGGACTATGTCTCCCGGCTGGCCTGGGAACGCCTCGGTGTCCCCCCGGAAGAGCTGGAGGAAGTGTCTGGGGAGAGGGAAGTCTGGGCATCCCTGCTTAGACTGCTGCCCCCGCGAGTCCCCCAGTAGAACAATAGAGTCCCCAGTCGGAGCACTTTCCAGCACCCCTCCCAGAGACTCCAAGAAGCTTGGGTTACTCTGCACTGCCGTTCGGCCCGTAGGCACAAACAACAGTGAGAGACCTATCCCCGACCCGTAGGCGCAGGGAAACGACCCTCTCGTTCACCGGGTAAACTCCAACACATGGCGGGCAGAGCTGGGGAGCTATAAGCAAACCCACACCAGCCCGCCGCCTCTCACCATGGGCAACTCCAGAGTGGTGAAGAGTCCATCCTCTCTCAAGGAGTGTGGTTCCGGAGCCCAAGCCGTGCGTAGAGGTGATCCCGACTACTCTAATCGGAACCTCTCAACCTCACGCACGATCTCAGGCTCCTTCCCCGCCAGCGAGGTGACGTTCCACGTCCCTCATGTTGCCATATTGAAATAAAAATGTAGGCCAAGTGTTACTGATTAAACATGAAACCAAAAATGATATACTGACTAGTCATGATATGTTCATCTAATTAATAAACAAATGCTCGTTCATCTTTTGATGGTGCAATAATTTGTGCAATGTGTCCCAATGTGCAATGTGTCTCATAGCACCAACTACACCAGGTGGTCCAGCTATGGCCATGAAGTCACCTTCGTTTCTTTGTAGTTGGCGAACATCAAGAGGAAACTGAAAGATTTTTTAGACGATATGGGGTCTGGAGAGGTCATTTATTGTTTAATGTAATATTCTACTGACAAGAGGACTGAGATATACGTAGTTCATCTGTGCTGCATAGCTGCATTTTCCCTGTGGCCAAGTAGATCTGAGTTGTCACAACCTTTATCTCTGGTGTTATTAAGATGTTTCTGTTTGTTGGTGAAGTGATTTCATCCCTGACTGGCTCTACTATGATCATAATACCCTCTCAATTAAGACAATTCCTTTTTAAAAGCTCAGTATCATGAAATGTTTCTAAAATCTTGTCCTGATTACGAGGCGGATTGCCAGTAGCCCTTTTGGGATTGTTTGTGGGTTGGTCTTACTGACTTAGGAGATCTCTTGACTACCCATAACCTTTCACAGATTTAGGAGCTGGCTTTAGCATTAAAATGCTTAGTAAAATACTCTTAAGCCAAAAATGTAAAAGTCCTAAAATTAGGACTGACATGCCCATTGTTTTTAACAGTTCCTCCTAAATCAGCAAGTAAGGAAGTACTTTTGAGTCTTAAAATATTTTCTGAATGTGGCCCCTGTTGTATAGGGTTCCCCAAAAGGTTAACGGTAGGTCCCCACTATGGAAGATTCGATTTCCGGCTCAGGGGTTTGGTTTGTAGTAAACATTTTGTATACTCTCAGAATTTTGATTACTTTTAGTTCTAGGAGTTAGATTTAGTGTTTAGTGTTAGGTTATAGAGAGAAGTTTATTTAAGGCATAAATGTTAGTTAACTGAGTTTAGGGGTGGAGTTAGTATAAGGAAAGAGTTAGGTTAGAAATCGGTTTAGGATTAGAGAATAAGGAACATGGATTTCTGAGTTTCCAGTCACTATATGGACTTAAAAACAAGATTGTGTGTGTTTTACTGTAAATCCCACTGGATAAGAGCATCTCCTAGATAAAAACATATGTAAAGAAATATGTGCATTTGAAGTTAATTAACTGATAAGTAAATGTTCCATTATTATTGCTTTAAAATTTTAAAGCAATAAGATCTGAGGTTACAGTCATCCAGTCTGGGAACAGGAGATGATATATTAGATGTACAAAGCCTTAAGCATAATAATTCTGTATACATCAAAACATTACCAGAACTTACATTGCTCTCTTACAGGTTTTCACTACCGGCAGCAACCTCTGATAACCTTCCTCTGATGTCTTGTATGTCTTCATGTCAAACTCCTCCAGTACCTCCTCTGACATCAGTAACAGGTAGGCCAGAGCTGAACATTGGTGAGGTTCAAGTTTTGTTTCTGAAAGAGTCCCTGATCGTAGGGAGGTTTGAATCTCTTCAACTAGACAGTTGGCACCAAGTTCATTCAGACAGTGGAACAAGTTGATGATCCTTTCTGGTGAGGATACTTTCTTGATCATCTCTGACAGGTACTTTACTGTTCTTTTAACTGTTTCCTCATTACTCTGTGTTGTACTTCCTGTCTGTGTCAGAAGACCTTGTAAGAGATTCTGATTGGACTCCAGTGAGAGATTCAAAAGGAAGCGGAGGAACAGGTCCAGGTGTCCATTCTTACTCTTCAAGGCCTGTTCTACTGCTCTCCTGTGTAAGTCAGATAACCTGTCTGCTCTCCAGTGTAAGTCAGGTAACCAGTCTGATGTAAACATTTGCTCATAATAATACCAATGTGAGTCCTTACCCAGACAAGATTCTAGAGCATGTACTGCTGCTAGAAACTCCTGAATGCTCAGATGAACAAAGCTAAAGACCTTTTCTTGATAAAGCCCAGATTCTTCTATAAAGATCTCTGTACACAGTGCTGAGTACTCTGATGCCTCTGAGACCACAATGCCACACTGTCTCAGGTCCTCCTCATAGAAGATCAGGTTGCCCTTCTGAAGCTGTTGGAAAGCAGCTTTGACAACTTCAGGATCATGTCTTTGTCTGACTGAGACAGTTCCTTTGGATTTGTGTCTGTGGATTTGTTGTACTTTTTGTTTTTCATACTGGTTTGGATGAGCAGGAAGTGTTCGTACATCTGAGTCAGAGTTTTGGGGATTTCATCTTTCTTTGCTTCATTCAGCATCGACTCAAGGACAGTGGCTGATATCCAACAAAAGACTGGTATGTGACACATGATGTGGAGGCTTCTGGATGTTTTTATGTGCTTGATGATTTTATTGGCCAGATTCTGGTCTGTGATTTTCTTCCTGAAGTACTCCTCTTTCTGTGGCTCATTGAACCCCCGTATCTCTGTGACTTGGTCAACACACTCAGGAGGGATCCGATTGGCTGCTGCAGGTCGTGTGGTTATCCAGAGGAGAGCAGAGGGAAGCAGATTCCCCTCGATAAGGTTTGTCAGCAACACGTCCACTGAGGTTGGTTCGGTGACATCACAGCACTTCTTATTGTTTTTAAAGTCTAGA
Source organism: Esox lucius (assembly GCF_011004845.1). Classification (NCBI taxonomy): domain Eukaryota; kingdom Metazoa; phylum Chordata; class Actinopteri; order Esociformes; family Esocidae; genus Esox; species Esox lucius. Next base: position 16,552,259 of record NC_047579.1, on the reverse strand, counting down.
GGAAGTCGACACTCATCCAGACCATCAAAAATGAAAACCGTTTTGGTTAAACCATCTTCAATTCTGTCATTTGTTTTCAGTTCTGGAAAGTAGTGGGTAAGAAGTAGCATCAGACTATATTGGTCCTTTTTCAGGTTCAGGTCATGGAAAGGAAGAGGAAATATTAAATGAACATCCTGATTTGCTTTTCCCTCTGCCCAGTCAAGGATGACCTTCTGCACACAGACTGTTTTTCCAATGCCAGCGATTCCTTTAGTCAAGTTCCCCCTCAAAACTTTATTTGGACGTTGTTTCATTGGCTTGAAGATGTTGTTGTATTTTATTGGTGTCTCTGGTGTGGTTTGTCTCTTGGACGCCATCTCGATCTGTCTGACTTCATGTTCTTCATTAAGTCCTTTACTTCCACCCTCTGTAATGTAGAGTTCTGTGTATATGTCCTTTAATAGAGTTTGGTTTTCACACAGCATTTGATACTTCTTTTTCAGTTTAGTCTTCATTTCTCGTTGGAGCCTCAGGTGAGTTTGACCTGTAGGAAAAAAATTAGAATGACAGTAGTAACATACAACTTCTCAAATAATCTTAGATTCAATGACAACCTTTGCATGTTAAAATAGATTAACACAATCTGGTATTAAAAAGCTCTTTAAATATTAGAGAATATCTTAGTTATGTGTGTGTGTCTGTTTCAGGTTTGTGTGTGTCTGTCTGTCTGGAGAGAGACTCATTTTAGTGACAACGGCCTCTAAAATGAGTCTCTCTGGGAAGCAGGTGTGATTGTAATTCCATCGATCGACACTCTTAAAGGAGTAATAAACAGAGACAAAATTCAATAGGCATGAGTTAACTATTTTATTAAATTATTTGCAAATAAGAGAGACGCGTCAAATGCTTACAAACATAATCGTGAAAGGAGTCTCTAAATTAGTACATGAACATTCAACAGTATTTATCACAGATAAAAGGGGTGTGGTAAGTTGTTGCCCATCTGTCTTGTGTCAGGTTTTACCCAAAGGGCGGGCTGTTACCCCACATGGGTAACTTTCTCAACTCTTGAGGAGGACTCACAGCGTCTGGACAAACAACAGATAGAAACTAAAGGGTTATACAAATTTACGAGTAAACCCTCTAATCCGCTGGTGCCGGTCAAGGATGCCCCCCCAAACAAATACCAGATCCCTCTCTACCACATTCCTTTTCTTATCCAAACATGGGGACTCAGTATCTTTAACTAGTACATCAGTACATACATCAGTTCATGAATTTCCACAACAATCCATCCTCTTGATACCATGTCAAACCTTGGTATCAAACCTTAAACAGTTCACTCATTAGGATATAGACTGCAATAGAACAGTCCTCTTAAACAACATGACCCAGTCAATATCATTACCCTTAATGATTAGAGAATGGAACAATGTCTGGATCCTCATTTACATGCTTCTAGACCTTTACCTTCGTATTAACTCCAAGATCACACATTGTCATTATACAGAATTATAACATAGTACAGCCAAACCTTTTATATTAAAATCATTGGTCAAATGAAATGAATTCAAGTGACACATATATTGACAGTATGGGGTATGTGGCAACGACACGTGGATGTGTAAACACCTATCACTGAATACATCCAATTACTCAATTCACTGAAAAGTCCTCTCCATGGTTCCAATTAGATGTACTTCCAAATTCATCACAAATGTTCTGCTCCTGCAAACATCAGACAGTCAGTTATGAACCATTTCTTGGCAGGCAAAGTGTTGTCCTTCATAGCTCAAATGTAGGTTATCATGGCGCAGCTCTAGTTGTCTTCATTCTAGCTGCTTTATCAGCCAGGTCAGGAGAATCTGAGACCGGGTCGGAAAGTAATGGTTACTAGCACCAGAAAATTCACTTTTCCCTTCAGTGACTTCAATTCACTGTGTCTAACCTTTAAACACCGAAGCCCTCCTGTAGCGTGTCGTCGACCCCAGGTTCCTCTCTCAGCTACCTGGACAGCAGATGAGACGTACCTGGTATGGATCCAATCAGCATGGCATTATGTTGTGCAGTTGGTCTTTCCGCACCCTGGTTAACGTTGTTCAGAACCGGAGCTTTCCTTCGCCTCCATCCTCTCGGTTGGAGGTTGCCTTCTCCATATCATGGCAGAATCGTCAGGACTAAAATTAGTCCAGCTCAGGAACCAAACATCACTGTAGATGTGCGGCGCCCCCAGGGTAGAGTCTGCTCATAGCTATAGAACAGTCTGTGTCTGTGAGATCCTTCTCATCTCAGCCACCTCACAGTTGTCCTTTTAAGCCAAACTCTCTGGGCACCAACCAGTCCTCTATCGCTGAATCGCTTTCAAGTGTCCTGTACCTGAAGAGTGAATTATCCTTGAGAAAATTAGTTGCAACAGCACAGTACAACATCCCATATGTCCATTATATTAGCGTGTTGCATCTCGCTGATGCATTATAACCACACACTATCAAACACTCAAACCCTATATTTCCAATGTCTCTCTACTTCTTTTGTCTAAATACATTATAACAATTGTAATCAGTAACAGTATCATTAAAACAATAACATTTCTGGTGCTTCTGTTCTGCTAGTGTAGCAAAATAACAATTTCACTCTTTTCTAAGAACAGAAGAACACAATTTCTCATTTCTCATCACTGTATTTTAATTACTCATCAGTTAAGATAGTTTGTTTACATTGAAGAATCACTCTAAGAGTAGTTCATGGACAATTCCAGTTCACCATCCAACCAGATCTCATTTGCTATATAATTTACATCTGATTGTGTTGTATCGGAACTACAATCAAATTCCCCATTGTTTCACATAAATGATCAAATCCCTTATTGCAAATCAAAATATGTCGCACCATGTTGAAGGTCAGCTAACATAACTTTTATTTAGCCAATTTTCTCTACAAGATGAAACTCAGTGTGAACTTCTCTAAGTCTCTTATTATTATCCTAGAACATCAAAGACACTCTGTAATCCTGTCATAAATCATGACCCCCCCATCTCTCCAGAGCTCTCCCTGGAGTGGGAGGTGGTCTACTAACCTAAGGATGAATCCAATCTCATAGGACAGAGTAGTGTTATCTTGAGGCCAGACAATAGTATACAAACATTTTTGTCTCATCATTCACCTCACAGAAACATCTGTTAACCATTAACATTCCAATGATTGCCTACTAAGACAGAAATTGAATTAGAATTAGAATACCCAATTTGATAATGTCACCAGTAAGTCTGTTTCTCTTCTAAAAAGTTAAAACATGTCAACAAAACATTTCATACAGCCACCCATACCACAGACTGGTGTTTGTGTGAGGGAGTTGAGCACTCCAGGGGGTCTGTACCTCTCTTTATGCAGAATTACTTTCTCAGTATCAATTAAAACATAACCAAACTTAGTAAACATGTAAGGAATAACAAAATGTGCTCCCTGCACGTTTTAACCCACTTAATCCATAATGCATGAGATTTGATTAGAAGTAATCATTTTAATATCAAATAAACTGAACAGTAACACTGTCACTTATTCATCCCATCAAATTAGTTATTTCTTAGCTAAACCGTTTCAAAATGGTAAGATATATTCTACTCAACCATAACCATGTTAGACTTTGTATACAATTTCAGAAGAACTCCATTCTTCATGTAACTCTTTAAATACCAGAAAATGACACCAAGCGTGAAAGCATAACCATTACAGGACGGACATGAAAAGAAAATCGATATTTGGGAGGAATCTAATATTCTAACGGAAACAAATGTGAAAATGATAAAAACACCCACAAAGAAAATAAAAATAAAACAATTGTACCAGTCTAGGGAATTTTCTCAACTTAGATTGATGTCCAGGTTATTCAAAATAGTGGTGATCAGTCAAAAATCGCTACTTTCATGCAACGACATCAAGATTGTTCTAGCAATTAACAATGTTGGATGACTTCAGGTCTCCACCCTTACTACAAGTAGGTTGCAAAATCATACATTTCGACATGAAGCTATTGAAAGGAAAAGAAAGCTAGCTTGCACTTAATGTTTGATTAACCCAAAACTAAACGTACTAATGTAGGGGAAATTACCACAGGTGAGGACAGGCAGAAAACTTGAACGGAACCATTAGTGCACGAGTCACCAACCCGTCGATCGCAGTCGACAAGTCGATCTTGGATGCCTTTTAACTCGATCGTGAAGAGTTTTCAAAATCAGAGAAAAAATAATATATATATTTGTATTCATTATTATTTATTAATTTAAAATGCACCATGTGTGAGCCTATTGTGTGCAGCAAATGGTGTCTAGGGGAGGGAGAGGCTGTCCAATCAAATAGCCTAGTTTACATATGAAGAGCTCTCTCTATGTTTTCGGTTCTGATGGAGTGGTGACGCGTTCATGTAAACGGCACCTAAGAGATGTCTCAAAGAACCAGCAAAAGTAATGATTATGAATATGTAAAATATTTCAATGAGACGTTTTTATTGGTTATTAATAAACAAATGTTTTTTTTGTGTCGGCTGCAAAGATGACCCGCGATCTTCGCAGAACGCGCCGGAGAGAAATGCACATTTCATAAGGATTAATAACTAATTTTCATACTAAAAATTTTAAATTAGAATTAAGATACAATTAATACAAAACGAAATTCGTGCTCCAGCCACCAGCACTAGAAGGCCTCGCATAATAACCATATCAACGACGCAATAAATGCGGTCACCCCATTATACAACCAAAAAAGCAAAACCTGGCAAGGCAACACTTCTAGGCTAACAACAATCTCGAACCAATACACAAATATTCCACACACAATGCAGCCAGTCGGAACCCTCGTGCACAGGGAATACCAAAATGGACAAATGCATTTACTAAGTCGACCATAACCAGATATTGACAAATGCCTGTGACTCCGGCCATAATCACATATAGAACAAAGACAATTGGCGCGCGCACACATACAACCCTAACCCTAACCAAATGAAAACGCCAGGCCCCGGAAAAACCTAATAACATTCAAAGAAACTAAAGTCCAAACACCAGAAACATACACACTGGCCAAAAACTCACCACAACGCCTACCCAACATCAAACGCAGCAAAAAAAAAAAGTAACGCGCCGAAACAAACTCTATTTTAGTCATAAATCTCATGATATGTGAGCGCATTGCTCACACCAGAATCATTTAAACTTAATGTCTCCGAACACACATACCTGCGCCCTAACGCATAATTGCCCTAACACTTCCATCTCAATCAACGTGCCCTGACATCGTCGATAGACCCGTCTGCCCGTAAGTGAGATGTTCAAGGCCCTAGCCCGGTCTGCAGAATTTAAATGTGCCCAAACACATAATACCAGAATGTGCCCTAAGACACACACTCGCGCCCAAACGCAAAAAGGAGCCCTAACCCCCGTATAAATGCGCCCAAAACGCAAACTAAAGTGCCCTTACCTCCCGAGTTCGAAATTTAAGCCCGGGTACATGTACTGAGGAATCCCAAAAATCATAAAAGCCGCTCACCCCTTTTGCAGCGGGGGGGGGGGGGGGGATCGGGCTCCAGAGACCTAGTCTCCGGCCGTGCACAGATAACCAGCCAGGATATGATTAGAGACACCAGGTTAAGGAACCAAGGACAAGCTCCCACATTGTGATGGTAATTTAATCGATCGACACTCTTAAAGGAGTATGAAACAGAGACAAAATTCTCTTGGCACAATTAACAGTTTATTAATTATTTGCAAATAAGAGAGACGCGTCAAACGCTTCCAAGCATAATCGTCCGAGGAGTCTCTAACTTGATACAGGTCATTCAACAGTATATATTACATATAGGAAAGGGGTGTGGTAAGTTGTTGCCCATCTGTCTTGTGTCAGGTTTTACCCAAAGGGCGGGCTGTTCCCCCAAATGGGTAACCTTCTCAACTCTTGAGGAGGACTCATAGCGTCTGGACAAACAACAGATAGACATTGATGGGTTATACACATTTACGACTAACCCTCTAATCCACTGGTGCCAGTCAAGGATGCCCCCCCAAACAAATACCAGATCCTTCTCTACCACATTCCTTTTCTTTTCCAAACATGGGGACTCAGTACCTTTAACTAGTAACCCATACATGTATAGGACCAAGTATACATCAGTTCAAGAATTTCCACCACAGCAGGTGCCAAGTCCTGTTGGAAAATGAAATCTGCATCTCCATAAAGTTGGTCAGCAGCAGGAAGCATGAAGTGCTCTAAAACTTCCTGGTAGATGGCTGCGTTGACCTTGGACCTCAGAAAACACAGTAGACCAACACCAGCAGATGACATGGCACCCCAAACCATCACTGACTGTGGAAACTTTACACTGGACTTCAAGCAACGTGGATTCTGTGCCTCTCCTCTCTTCCTCCAGACTCTGGGACCTTGATTTCTAAAGGAAATGCTACATTTACTTTCATCAGACAAAATAACTCAGCAGCAGTCCAGTCCTTTTTGTCTTTAGCCCAGTCGAGACGATTCTGACGCTGCGTCTTGTTCAAGAGTGGCTTGACACAAGGAATGTGACAGCTTAAACCCATGTCTTGCATATGTCTGTGCATGGTGGTTCTTGAAGCACTGACTCCAGCTGCAGTCCACTCTTTGTGAATCTCCCCCACATTTTTGAATGGGTTTTGTTTCACAATCCTCTCCAGGGTGCGGTTATCCCTATTGCTTGTACACTTTTTTCTACCACATCTTTTCCTTCCCTTCGCCTCTCTATTAATGTGCTTGGACACAGAGCTCTGTGAACAGCCAGCCTCTTTAGCAATGACCTTTTGTGTCTTGCCCTCCTTGTGCAAGGTGTCAATGGTCATCTTTTGGACAGCTGTCAAGTCAGCAGTCTTCCCCATGATTGTGTTGCCTCCAGAACTAGACTGAGAGACAATTTAAAGGCCTTTGCAGGTGTTTTGAGTTAATTAGCTGATTACAGTGTGGCACCAGGTGTCTTCAATATTGAACCTTTTCACAATATTCAAATTTCCGGAGATACTGAATTTGGGGTTTTCGTTAGTTGTCAGTTATAATCATCAAAATTAAAAGAAAAACACTTGAAATATCAGTCAGTGTGGAATGAATGTATACATTATACAAGTTTCACTTTTTGAATGGAATTACTGAAATAAATCAACTTTTTGATGATATTCTAATTATATGACCAGCACCTGTATCTCTCTCTTCTCATTCTTTCCTCTATATGAAGATACTCAACACAGATGTGTTGTCTCAAGGTCCTGATAATATCATAATGAAACATTCAACAGTAAAGTCAGACAACTCTTACTTTTCTCCAGTGTGTCAGCAAGCTTCTTCTGGTTCATGTTCTTCCTGTCTTTGGCACTGCTCTCCTGATTCTCATCAGACAGAATGAAAGTTACTTGTGGTAAACAGAAACAAATGTACATCACAGGACCACATACACTGAATCTAGAGGACAGGTCTGTTTGATGACTCTGGACAGTCTGATGACTGAGAATCTCTGACTCTGATCTCTCCTGTTGGTCTCTGAGGACAGAACATCAAATTATCTACTGAACACATTACAGTGTGAGAAATAACATGTGAAGTAGCCAATAGACACAGTGTCTCCCTCTGCTGGCTTTGACAAGACCAATCACACACAACAGTACATAATAAAAAGTTGCTCATGTTCTCCAGCCGTATTAGTTGGCAAAACTAGAAATTATTATTTAATTAAAAAAACAGTCCTACTTATACTTGAAGAAAAGCAAATGCCGAATATGCAAAATATGTAACAATAAACCCAACCCTGTTTTGACATTAGTGGGTTTATTAATATAACGATTATACTACAATTATACCAGCTTCATTTAACGCACCTTAATGAAAATGACACCATACCTTGTGGTATTTATCCTAATTGTTACCATCATAACTGTTACCATCATATTTGTTACTAAGCATCCTGCTTCAGAACAGCTCATGACCCTACCTGTTGTCATGGCGTCAGATAATGGGGAACCAGGTCAACAAATAAGAAACCATTTTTACAGTCACTGACCGTGACCCATAACTTCTTCCTACCTTTGTTCAGTAGAAAAGTCTCCCTCCCTGAAGTTTAAAGGAGGATTCATAGACCTGCCACTCTTCATGGACACACAGCTGGGTACAGGGGAGGCTGGTCTCTCCTGCTGAATTGGGCTTCAAAAGAACAGAGACAAACATTATTTATCTTTACTGAACCCTGATGGGGAAACATCTTCCTTAAAAGTAGAAAAACATGTACGGAAGAAAATGTGGGGGGCTTGCAAGCTTGTACATAAAAAACATTTAAGACTGAAGTTGGGAAATTTGTTCCATTAGAAATAATGTTGGTTTTGTTCCTCTAACCTCATTGGTTCAAAAGATAAATTATTACATTCAGTCAATAGTAACTATGAAAATAACATTAATTAATATAGTCATACCCAATACACGATTAGAGCAACTAGAGCCAGTAGCTCCCTCTGCTGGCTGAGAAGAGACCAACAATACTCACTTGTTTCAAAGAAGCTAAAGCAGCTCATGTTCTCCAGCCTTACTGGTTGGCAACACCAAGAATGCATATTCAATACAAAAAACAGGCCTGCTTATACATGAAGAAAAGCAAAGTACACTCTACGCTTCATCTTCAATGTTTCTGACTGGTTAGAAGTTGCTGTCCAGAGTCCCTACTGCTAATATCGTCTCTCTGACAAGTGTGTGTTATTTCTTTATTGGGCTGTGGCTATCACTGTCCATAGATAACCTATACACTCACCTAAAGGATTATTAGGAACACCTGTTCAATTTCTCATTAATGCAATCATCTAATCAACCAATCACATGGCAGTTGCTTCAATGCATTTAGGGGTGTGGTCCTGGTTAAGACAATCTCCTGAACTCCAAACTGAATGTCAGAATGGGAAAGAAAGGTGATTTAAGCAATTTTGAGCATGGCATGGTTGTTGGTGCCAGACGGGCCGGTCTGAGTAGTTCACAATCTGCTCAGTTACTGGGATTTTCACGCACAACCATTTCTAAGGTTTACAAAGAATGGTGTGAAAAGAGAAAAACATCCAGTATGCGGCAGTCCTGTGGGCGAAAATGCCTTGTTGATGCTAGAGGTCAGAGGAGAATGGGCCGACTGATTCAAGCTGATAGAAGAGCAACTTTGACTGAAATAACCACTCGTAACAACCGAGGTATGCAGCAAAACATTTGTGAAGCCACAACACGCACAACCTTGAGGCGGATGGGCTACAACAGCAGAAGACCCCACCGGGTACCACTCATCTCCACTACAAATAGAAAAAGAGGCTACAATTTGCACAAGCTCACCAAAATTGGACAGTTGAAGACTGGAAGAATGTTGCCTGGTCTGATGAGTCTCAATTTCTGTTGAGACATTCAGATGGTAGAGTCAGAATTTGGCGTAAACAGAATGAGAACATGGATCCATCATGCCTTGTTACCACTGTGCAGGCTGGTGGTGGAATGGTGTGGGGGAGGTTTTCTTGGCACACTTTAGGCCCCTTAGTGCCAATTGGGCATCGTTTAAATGCCACGGCCTACCTGAGCATTGTTTCTGACCATGTCCATCTCTTTATGACCACCATGTACCCATCCTCTGATGGCTACTTCCAGCAGGATAATGCACCATGTCACAAAGCTTGAATCATTTCAAATTGGTTTCTTGAACATGACAATGAGTTCACTGTACTGAAATGGCCCCCACAGTCACCAGATCTCAACCCAATAGAGCATCTTTGGGATGTGGTGGAACGGGAGCTTTGTGCCCTGGATGTGCATCCCACAAATCTCCATCAACAATATGGGCCAACATTTCTAAAGAATGCTTTCAGCTCCTTGTTGAATTTCAAGAAATTGTTTTTAAATGTTATTAAGACAGGGAGGGGCCAAATCACACAAAAAAGAAAGATAAAGGAGTTTCAAGAGGCAGGCTACAGTATAATGCTGAGGCTGTGATGATGAGTTGTTCTGTGTGACTCAAAAAAGCAATGTATTATTTTGGCCAGTAAAAAACTTTCATCTACCAGTCCCCTTGGCAGGTGAGACAAAAAGATAATTTCAGACACTGGCAGCAACCCCAGTGGAAAAACCACCTGGAAACAAACCAGAATGAAAAATAAAAATATTCTAGTAATAACTATTAATAGTTCTCATCATTAACATACAGTACAGATGTGGTGTGTATTAATAGTTCTCATCATTAACATACAGTACAGATGTGGTGTGTATTAATAGTTCTCATCATTAACATACAGTACAGATGTGGTGTGTATTAATAGTTCTCATCATTAACATACAGTACAGATGTGGTGTGTATTAATAGTTCTCATCATTAACATACAGTACAGATGTGGTGTGTATTAATAGTTCTCATCATTAACATACAGTACAGATGTGGTGTGTATTAATAGTTCTCATCATTAACATACAGTACAGATGTGGTGTGTATTAATAGTTCTCATCATTAACATACAGTACAGATGTGGTGTGTATTAATAGTTCTCATCATTAACATACAGTACAGATGTGGTGTGTATTAATAGTTCTCATCATTAACATACAGTACAGATGTGGTGTGTATTAATAGTTCTCATCATTAACATACAGTACAGATGTGGTGTGTATTAATAGTTCTCATCATTAACACAGATCTGGTGTGCAGCTTCCACTTATAATAGCCTACTCATGTGTTCACAGCCTTTATGTACTGGGAACTATTATATAGATTGTTATGATTGTAAAATATTTGCATGTAGTTAACATGCCTGACTCGTACAGTTGAGGGGGAGAGGCTACTATTGAAAGATGTGTGAATCATACACAGGCCCAGGCCACCAGGAGTCCAGACTGGTCACCATTAAAAGGTGATCACATCATCTGACAAACGATTTCAGGCATTTTTTACATTCTACCATTGTAAGAAAATCACCACCAAATGTGTCCTTAATTGTCTTGAATATAAGTAGAAGCTTTAAGGCCAAATAATGTAGGCTACCCTACATGTCGGATAAAATATGGTATAATCAAATACCTGAACACTGATTCCTATTCACATAATCCCCCGCTCTAATGGGGATATGCATACAGTCAATTGCACCAATCACCCTCGGGATTCCAATGGGAAAAAAGTGTGTTCTGTATATTGGCCCAGCCTATGCATATTCAAATTAGAACAAGTATTTTTTGCGAATTACCAGTGATCGCATAAAAATCATATTTGATCTTTAGAACGCTTAAATGGCCAGGGAACACAACAAATGCATCAAGCAGTTAAATGTGAGCAAGTACCACCTTGCAAACTGCATACAGTATACTTGCTTAGAGGTTCAGCATCACCGATGGAATACATTACGTGTCCGCTGGCAAAATATCACAAAGCAACGCACGCTGTCTGTTCAACAATGAGGGCATTACTCCGGCGAGTAGCATTGGTGACGTCTGGCATGAAAATCCAGCAAAGATACTGAATTCCCTCAGATGAGAATCAATATCTTTCACAGAGAACATCATCAGGGTAAACTAGAGGAGTTACATGGTCTCTTAACACCCCCACCCTGCAGAGTCAGCCTATTGTAATCCGTGCATCAGTGTCGATTAGGTCTTCCAAATGTGCCAGCATTTTTCACAAGATTGTGGGCGGACGTGCGGTGCTTATATAGGGTAACATCGAGTTAACCATGACCATAGGGGAGGTTGGAACATACCATACAAAGGTATTTTGTAGAATAGACCTGTCTTATGAATTTAGCATTATATATAAAAACATTGTAATTATTGGAGAACACCTAAGAACAATATTATCTACTTATGTTAATAAAGTTGACTTATGATTTTGACTTCTGTTTTTATGATTTTGTTCATGGATCAAACGTAGACATAATCAGTTAAGGGGTTAATCGGGAAGTTACACCCTATGTCACAAAGTTATTTCTAAAGTTACCTGAATAAACCATTTATCTCGCTTCGTAGTACACCCGTTTCGTCTTCCCTTTTCTAAGATTAAACATTGTACTCCTAACAGTGAACAAATGACTCAATTAGAAAACATAAATAAGCACAACGTAAGTTACTGGTCATTATATTTGTTGGAGGCAGCGCCCTTAGTGCCTTTGCCCGTGTTTTAGCAGGAAATGTTCTCCTGCTAAAAGTATTTATTCGTCTGCAGATATCAAGTTATCGTCATTCACTTTTAAAGCTCAAGCCTACAATTAATATCTCACTTCCGGTACTTTTCTGTCCTTTAGAAAATATTATTAGTCCTGCAAATACTTACGTTATTGTTTTATCTTCCCTTGTGTTTTTGTTGCGGTGTCTCAATGTGGAGCCTAGACCGACTAAAAAGATCCTTTAAATTTCAGTTCAGCGGTCTTCCAAAAACACATTCACAACAAGTGTTGTAATTGTTATCTTCCACTAGATGGCAGCAAATACCTGCTGTAATCACTCCATAAACATTTTGTACAAGTTCTGTTTCTAACCCATGAAAGAGCAGCACAGACTCTCACATGTATAACTTAATAATAACAACTTAAAACACATTAATAATAATAATAACTTAAAACACACCACTATTCAGATCAAGCATTGTTCATAAGCATTGCGTCATTGTATTTTGATACACCAGAATACTGCATTTGCCTTGTGGCATTGGGCTTCAGAGACAGTTGGAGTATATTTCTGTAGTGCAGGACTTGGGTTTATCCAACATATTTATCACATTGTATGGCAAGGAAGATTGACAGAATTTGGTGAAAGATTTACTTTTTTTGCTCACATACAGCTCTGGAAAAAAATAAGAGACCACTACACCTTTTAAATTTTTTCCAGAGCTGTATGTAAAAGTGGATGCACAGACCTTCCATTCTGCACAATAATGGTGTTGGTGTAATCAATGTTACACTCAAAACAGATGGCATCATAAAGAAGGAAAACTATGTGGATATATTGAAGCAACATCTCAAAACATCAGTCAGGAAGTTAAAGTTTGGTCGCAAATGGCTCTCCCAAATGGACAATGACCCCAAGCATACTTCCCAGTTGTGACAAAATGGCTCAAGGACAAAAAAGTCAAGATATTGGAGTGGCCAGTACAAAGCCCTGACCTCAGTCCTATAGCACATTTGTGGACAGAACTTAAAAAAAAGTGTGTGCTAGCAAGGAGGCCTACAAACCTGACTCAATTACAACTGTTTTGTCAGGAGGAATGGGACAAAATTAACCACATTATTTGTGGGAAGCTTGTGGAAGGCACCTGCAACATTTGACCCAAGTTAAACAACATAAAGGCAATGCTACCAAATACTAACTGAGTGTATGTTAACTCTTTAGAACCCATAGCGGCTCTCGACGGCCTTCCTTTAGAATACTGTAGTGGCAGTGGACAGATGTGTTTCTGTAACAATAATATTTGTTTAAATATCACCACATCTACCTGATAGAAATGTGTTACTGTATTCCCATATATGTTGTCATTAATAAGAAACCAGAAAAAGGCTATGCTGTCATTTGACAGAGTACCCAAAGCAGCCACAACTTTTTACATTTATAGAAGTGGCTGTTTCTGTGTTGTTTGGTGTTGGAAATGTCCTTGCTCTTTAAAAGTGTTAATGATGTTGTGGTGAGTAACAAATACACTGTGGATATATGTTTGGTGTTATCTATATTTGATGCTGTGAAATGTTGGTAATATCTTTTAGATAACAATAGCACATCACTGGTGCCCAGCTCCCTGCCATTGCAGAAGCGTAAACAGTGTCTGCATAAGGCGCGCGGGATCATCAGGGAACCTTCACACCCATCCCACAAACTGTTTGCCCTCCTTCCATCAGGCAGGCAGTACAGGTCTCTTTGTTCCCACAACAAGAGGCTCTGGGACAGTTTCTTTCCATCTGATGAAAAGGTGAAAGGTGCCTCTCTAGTGTCCTTCCTTGGTAACTGCCTCAAATAAATTAAAGTCCACAGTGTATCACAGGAGCATTGGGATGTGAGCATCTTAAAACATGACCTACTGTAATAATATGTGTATTACATGAACTATGAGTTAGTATAGTTGTTCAGTACAATGACATGTTCACATAACTGTCATCTGGATCATCTCATCCTATAAGATGATTATCAGCATAAGGAGAAATCATTTTGCTGTAGCCCCCAACACCTCCCCTCTACTCCCTCTACTCCCCACTCCTTCCTCCAACCCCTCCCCTCTACTCCCTCCTCCTTCCTCCAACCCCTCCCCTCTTCTCCCCACTCCTTCCTCCAACCCCTCCTCTCTACTCCCCACTCCTTCCCCCAACCCCTCCCCTCTACTCCCCACTCCTTCCTCCAACCCCTCCCTTCTACTCCCCACTCCTTCCTCCAACCCCTCCCCTCTACTCCCCACTCCTTCCTCCAACCCCTCCCTTCTACTCCCCACTCCTTCCTCCAACCCCTCCCCTCTACTCCCCACTCCTTCCTCCAACCCCTCCCCTCTACTCCCCCCAGCCTCAAGAGAATAAATCTTATGAAGGCCACTATGGTGAAGGTGCCCATCTTTGTAATGTCATGAACTATGAGTCAGTATAGTGGTTTAGTGTAATGACATGAACTATGAGTCAGTATAGTGGTTTAGTGTAATGACATGAACTATGAGTTAGTATAGTGGTTTAGTGTAATGACATGAACTATGAGTTAGTATAGTGGTTTAGTGTAATGACATGTACACAACTGTCATCTTGGTAATCTAAACCCATAGGAGGATGATCAGCCTAGGTTTTCTTGCTGTAGCCTATTAAACTAATAGCATATACATGTTATAAGCAGAAACTGAACAAACTGAAGGGAGTATTTTATTACTGTGGAATCCCTGGCCACAGGGAGAAGGATTGTTACAAGAAGAACCGAAGGGCCAAACAGGTTCAAACAGCAACCAGGACACTTGGAAAAAGGACAGTAATCCTAACGACACAATGCTTATGAAATGCTAATGCTAAAATTCAAGGAACTCTCCTACGCAACAGCAAAGGTTGCTGGAAGTGGTGTAGGGAAACTAACAGACCCCCTCTTACCGCCCATCTCTGCTGGAGTACAGATGAAGTCTGATGGGATACATGTGAATATGTCTTACCGCCCATCTCTGCTGGAGTACACATGAAGTCTGATGGGATATATGTGAATATGTCTTATAGCCCATCTCTGCTGGAGTACAGATGAAGTCTGATGGGATATATGTGAATATGTCTTACAGCCAATCTCTGCTAGAGTACAGATTAAGTCTGATGGGATATATGTGAATAAAACTTACAGCCCATCTCTGCTGGAGTACAGATGAAGTCTGATGGGATATATGTGAATATGTCTTACAGCCCATCTCTGCTGGAGTACACATGAAGTCTGATGGGATATATGTGAATATGTCTTACTGCCCATCTCTGCTGGAGTACACATGAAGTCTGATGGGATATATGTGAATATGTCTTACAGCCCATCTCTGCTGGAGTACAGATGATGTCTGATGGGATATATGTGAATATGTCTTACAGCCCATCTCTGCTGGAGTACACATGAAGTCTGATGGGATATATGTGAATATGTCTTACAGCCCATCTCTGCTGGAGTACACATGAAGTCTGATGGGATATATGTGAATATGTCTTACCGCCCATCTCTGCTAGAGTACAGATGAAGTCTGATGGGATATATGTGAATAAAACTTACAGCCCATCTCTGCTGTAGTACAGATGAAGTCTGATGGGATATATGTGAATATGTCTTACAGCCCATCTCTGCTGGAGTACACATGAAGTCTGATGGGATATATGTGAATATGTCTTACAGCCCATCTCTGCTGGAGTACACATGAAGTCTGATGGGATACATGTGAATATGTCTTACAGCCCATCTCTGCTGGAGTACAGATGAAGTCTGATGGGATACATGTGAATATGTCTTACAGCCCATCTCTGCTGGAGTACACATGAAGTCTGATGGGATATATGTGAATATGTCTTACAGCCCATCTCTGCTGGAGTACACATGAGGTCTGATGTGATATGTTGTGGAGATTCTGAAACCTGATGCATTCTTAATGATTAAAGGACTGAGTCCCCTTGTTTAGATAAATAGATGAGTGTGGGAGAGGGGATCTGGTATATGTCTTAGGGGGCATTCTTGATTGTAACAGTAGATTATAGGGTTAATCGTAAATCTGTCTATCTGTATTTGTCCAGATGCTTTATGTCCCCCCCGAGGGTTGAGAAGGTTACCCAGATGGGGGTATTGTGTCACACCCAGGACATGTGATAGAACAAAGGGCATGTGTTTTATTAACAAGACAGATGGGCAGCATCTTACCACACCCCTTTTTCTATGTAATATATACGGATTATGCATGTATTGAGTTAGAGACTCCTCGGACGATTATATTTATAAGCGTTTGACACGTCTCTCTTATTTGCAAATAATTAATAAACTGTTAATTGTGCCAAGAGAATTTAGTCTCTGTTTCTTACTCCTTTAAGAGTGTTGATCGATGGAATTACCATCACAGATATATGTGAATATGTGAATATATGTGAATATGAACACGCTGGATTGACGTGACAGAAGATCAGAAACTTCAGAGAATCCAGGTAAGCTAAGTCTAATATAAAAGGGTTCTCAGTGAAACCCCTGGGTGGGTTCTAGATGAAACCCTTGGAATATAAAAGGGTTCATGGTATAACCCCTTAGGTGCGTTCTTGCAAGCAAACTTAGAAGGTAGAAGGTTCTGGCTGGAACCCCCAGGAAGGGTTCTGGGTGAAACCATCACACCATAGAATGGTTCTCTGTAGAACCTCTCATAGGGGTTCTAGGAGGAACCATACCCAGACGGTTCTTAATTTAACCCTTTTGTTGGGTTCTTGGTAAAACCCTCTGGAAGCGTTCCAGGTGGAACCCTTTAAAAAGGTTCTACCAGGAACCAAAAAGTGTTCTCCTATGGGGACAAGCCAAAGAACTCAAAATGTTTCTGCTTTAGCCCCTTTATTTCTAAGAGTGTATGGCTCTGTCTTAATCACTCAGTTCTGTCATAATCAGATCCATGACCTCAACAAATGGTTAGACATACTCACACACATCAAGCAAAAAAACACAAGGAATTGGTTCTGGAAATAAAACATATAAGAATAGTAGACGGAGCATAAAAAAAAGTAGACTGAGCATTAAGAAATTATTAATTATCACCGGCAGGTGTGGCCACTACAGAGGCCTGGTAGCCACGCCCATCTTGTTACCACAACTGCCGTCACCACTGAACAAACAGCCACTCACCACACAAACAGCCACTCACACACCCACACCACACAACACCACATAATACAAACAATGTGGTACATAACATGCCCACGAAAAGAGCAAACCCACTGGTTCTGCATTGGGTGTATTGTTGCACAAGTGACTAGTGCCATCTAGGACTGCCTTGTTTAAAAAAAAATATATATATATACCTTTATTTAACCAGGACGATTGAGAACAGATTCTCATTTGCAATGTCGACCTGGCCCATACAATCACACAGATTACACGGTGTACAAAATGAGGTAGAGTCTGAATGAAATACAAATGCAGTACAGAGTCTATATACAGTTTGTGCAAAAGTGATAAGGCAATACCAAGAATACAAATGTGCCAAGAAGAAACCTAACTCTTATTTATGACACACACACTCCCTTCCCCACGGGCTCCCAAAACCAGACCCTTTGAACAACCCCTCCATACCTTCAGAGCCCCAAAACCAGACCCATTATTTTATTGTTCTTTGGATGGCACTTATCCGTGAGACACAATAAACCAAACCACTTGACCAGCCCCTCCCTTCCCATGACCTACCCATCACCCAGTCCCTCTTGACCGCCCATCACCTTTCCCTTACCCATGACAAGCCCCACTTGACCAGCCCCTTCTTTGCCCTAAGAAATCTAGCCCCTCCTGTGAGAAAAACATTTAAAAAAAACTTCAGACACTTATTAAAATGTATACATAAAACACTTCAATTACTTAAACATCCTGGGATAAACCTCATAAAAAACACCCCTCCCTGTGATGTCTGGAAATGAACTTTTAACCTGTGACATGGTTGTTAAAATATTAATCCCCATAATCTCACACCACTCAAAGGTCAAAGATTAATCCTTAAAGCCATCAGACAATGTCTAAGTGTGATAAAGTAAATACTACTCTCTGTTGCTCCAAAACCTGTATATATTGTTCAGCATTAACGGTGCCTTCACTGATGTGCAAGTTAACCATGCCATGTGCACTAATGCACCCCCATACCATCACGGATGCTGGCTTTTGAACTGTGAACTGATAACAAGCCAGATGGTCCCTCTCCTCTTTAGTCCAGAGGACGCAGCTCCCATGATTCCCAAAAATAATTTAACATTTTGATTAGTCAGATCCAGGCAGTGATGTCCATTACATAATCTTGTCTATTTTTAATGCAGTGCTGTCTGAGGGCCCGAAGATCACGGCCATCCAATGTTAGTTTTCGGCCTTGTCCCTATCTTACAGAGTTTTCTTGAGATTTTCTGAATCTTTTAATTATATTATGTATCGTAGAGGATGAGATCCCAAAACTCTTTGCAATTTTACATTGAGCAACATTATTCTTAAATTGCTGCACTATTTACAGTCTATATACAGTTAGTGCAAAAGTGATAAGGCAATACCAAGAGTACAAATGCGCTACAAATCTAGCTAAGATTGTAAAGTGCAGAAGAGGGCATTATACAGTTTGTGCTATGCGAAGCGTATTTTGTGAGGTAGGTCGGTTAGTGTTCGAAGGTGTAGTGGCAAAGACAATAAATAGCATAACCATAGGGCAAACTTGTGCAAATGATGTAGTGCAAAGAAGCAAAAAAATAGGAGACAAATTTTGTGGATAAATGTGCAAATGTGCCATGGGGCCTGACAGAGATAATAAGGGCGGCTATGTGCAGGATCAATGTGTGCATGATGGAGGAGAGTTAACATGTACAATGAACGGTCAGCAGCTCGGACAGATGTTTTTTAAAGGCACTGAGGGGAATGAGGGTCTCCAGTTTCAGGGTGTTTTGTCATTCTTTCCAGTCGTTGGCAGCTGAGAACTGGAACGAGTTGCGTCCAAAGGAGGTGAGGGCTTTTGGGGGACCAGAGAGATGTATCTGCTTGAGCGCCGGCTGCGGGTTGGTAAAGCTAAGGTGAACAGTGAGCTTAGGTACAGAGGGGCTTTGCCTAGCTAGCCCTTGTAAATTAATTGGTACCAGTGAGATCGGCGCTGGGTGTGTAATGAATTGGTACCAGTGAGATCGGCGCTGGGTGTGTAATGAATTGGTACCAGTGAGATCGGCGTTGGGTGTGTAATGAATTGGTACCAGTGAGATCGGCGTTGGGTGTGTAATGAATTGGTACCAGTGAGATCAGCGTTGGGTGTGTAATGAATTGGTACCAGTGAGATCGGCACTGGGTGTGTAATGAATTGGTACCAGTGAGATCAGCGCTGGGTGTTTAATGAATTGGTACCAGTGAGATCGGCGCTGGGTGTTTAATGAATTGGTACCAGTGAGATCGGCGCTGGGTGTGTAATGAATTGGTACCAGTGAGATCGGCGCTGGGTGTGTAATGAGGGACAGCCGACTAATGCATAGAGGTTTCAGTGGTGGGTATTAAATGGGCCTCTGATAGCAAACCGGATGGCACTGTGGTTGACCACATCCAGTTTCTTCAGGAAAGAGTTTGAGGCAGGTCTAAATATGACACCACTGAAGTTTAGGATTGGTAAGATGGTCATTTTCACCAGGTCAAGCTTGGCAGCACGAGTGAAGGAGGCCCTGTTGCGGGAAAAGGAAGCCAATACTAGTCTTGATTTTGGACTGGAGATGGAGCGGAGTAAACAGACATCTAGATATTTGACAGTGTCCATGTGTTCTAACACAGACCCATTAAGAGTAGTGATGCTTGTCAGGCGGGCAGGTGTGGGTAGCGATCGGTTGAAAAGCATGCACTTAGTTTTACCAGAGTGCAGTAGTAGTTGGAGCTCACGGAAGAAGTTCTGTATGGCATTAAAGCTCTCCTGCACCCATGACCCGCATGGAAGCCAGATTGCATAGCGGAGAGGGTCCAGTGTGACTCAAGATGGTTGGTGATCTGTTTGTTTATCAGACTTTCAAATACTTTAGAAAGACAGGGGAGGATGGATATGGGTCTATAGCAGTTAGGATCTGAAATGTCTCCCCCTTTGAAAATGGGAATGACTGCGGCAGTTTGGAGTGAGGGGGAAGCTGGGGGAGGGGGTGCTTGGGCATGTAGCTGCAGGGGCTGCGGAGTCATTGGCCAGAGGGGGCGGTGCAGGTGAAAAGCATTTTAAAGTTTTAGCAACAAGAATTCTGACGATAGATGGGGGGCAGTCAATTTGCATATGCTGTCCAGGGCATTGCTTGGTGCTAAGGGGGATCTGTGACAGGCGGTCACAATCAGATTAATATTAATGTGTAAAACACTAACACTTTTACACTCTTAAAAATAAAGGTTCTTCAATGGTTCTTTGTGGCACTTAAGGTTCCATAATGAACCATTTCTCTTTCAAGAACCAATTGCCGATATCAAGGGTTTTTCGGGCAGTTGCAAGGTTCTTAGTAAATAAAAAAGGTTCCAGCCTTTACCAAGCTGGGGCCTGTTGCACAAAAGTAGAATGAAGAAATCCAGGATAACTGAAAAAGCGCAGCTTGACTTAGCGTGATCCGCTCATCGCGGCTTAATCGGTTGCACGTTTGCCGAGCCAGGATGAGAAGGTGAAGCTATGTCAAGCCAGGTGTAGATAGTCGGGATAAGTGCACGTCCACGGCTTTCTGAAATAGACCACGGTATCGATCACAGATTCACTGATTCAGAGATGGAGAAGACGCGTGCGGCATATGTTTCACCCGAGGAGCAGCAACTCATTATGGAAAGTTATGAGGAGGTAAAGCATATAAAATGCAGAAAAGGAAATACGGTGGCTGTTATTAAACTGAGAGAAAAAGCCTGGCAGACAATAGCGGACCGACTGAATGCGTAAGGATTTTAAAATATCTACTTTCTAGAAAAGTTGTACACTGTTTTAATTGCTTTTAATATGCTTGTTTTATGTGTCGGTTTCAGTGCTGTATCTCGTTGTGTGATAAATGTGCTGGTTGTACTGTAGGTGTCTTTGAGTAGCCTAACATGTAAAGCACAATATAAATAACATTATATTATTTAGCCTACTTTGCCATAAAAGTGAGCTGGGGGAATTCATGTTCCTCAGGAAATGTACCCTAAAGACTAGGCTTAATTTCAAACTCTCATGCGAGAATGTTTTACAACCATGTGCACAAATCTCTAGAAGCTATGTCTATGTCTAAATATCTTCCTACAATTAATGTTCATACAGAACAAATGTGACTGGGCAAAAAAAGAACCTGGCAACAAGTCAAGATCAAATATAAAAACATTTTGCAAGCTGGTAAGTGCCTTAATTCTTAACAGTGTGCAAATGGTATGTGGAAACTACTTACAAGATTCCTGCTCACATATTTTATCTAAACGTATTTTAGCTGTTAAGAAGACTCATTTGTCTGGCACTGGGTTGGGGCCGCCAGCTCCAGACTTCACCCCAGCTGAGGAAATGGCCCTTGATTTGAACCAAGGAAGGCCTGTGATGGAAGGATCTGTATGTAACAGGTTCCAGACGCAGTACAGTATGACAGCCAGCCTGGCAACATAGTAAGTATGGGCTAATGGAAATCTGAATTATGCACAATTCCTGGTGTGCTAATCAATGGGTGGTTTACAGAATTCACAAACTGTAAGATGTCTGTATACATGACATCTGAACAAACAAATAGAGCTGGCAGATGCACATATTGCTGTGAGTAAAAGGACTCTCCAGGATCTGGACCTTGGTATAGAAATCAAAAATAGAACACTGAGGAAAATCCAGAAACTAGAAAAATAAGTGAATTCAATCCCCACTGTTAGCTCATCTGTAAAACAATGTATTAATCATGATTTTTTTTCTCTCTCCCAAGCTCCAAACTGACAAGTGACAGCACTAAAATAAAAAGCTTAAGAAGCATTGTGATGTTCCCTGTGTGATGAATGTACACTACACTATGCAAAGTTATTAGTTCAGTGAGGTGAGATGAAAATTGAGGTTATGAAACCAAAGTAAGCTACTATAATATTGAATAAAACATTAGGCCTAATTAAGGAGTAACACAAACAATCCTTTATTGGAGAAGGACAAGACAATGCAATCACTCATCTGAAATAATGTATTGGTCTCTGACCAGCCTGCCATTAATGTCATCTGGGAATATAGCTGCATTGTCCCACTCAATCTCCGGTGCCACTGCTGGACCCCTTTCCTTTCTCAGACAGGCAATATTGTGTTGGACCGTGCAGGCTACAGTAATGTCACAGGCCCTGTCTGGGGTGACCCTCAGGTGGTGGAGACACTGAAATCGTGACTTGAGAAGGCCAAATGCCATCTCAATTCAGGCCCTTGTTCTTGCATGGGCAAGATTGTATCCTTGCTGTGCTGCTGTCTGAGGGTCTGCAAGGGGAGTGAGGGTCTGCAAGGGGAGTGAGAAGGTATGTCTCACAGGCATAACCCTTGTCTCCCAGCAGAACGGCAGAGAATTCACCTGAGAATGCAAAATGTAATCATTACAACTACACAAGTAAAACCTTTGACGCAATTGTGTTTATCAGTGAAATGTGTGTGGCCTACCTTGTGATAGTCGCTGGGAAATGGTACTGGACCTAAAAACTCGGGAGTCATGGACAGACCCAGGCCACTTTGCCTCCACATTGGTAATGATGCAGGCAGCATCACAGATCATCTGAAACAATGCAATGTTTCCTATTCAGTATACATATCATGCACAGAATACATTTGGGCTAATTTTTACATGAAATATTGATACTGTGGAAGGATTTTCTGTTGACACCATCTCCCTCGTGGGCCCCTTAGGGGTGTTTAATGTGGATCTGTGTGCAGTCCAGCGCACCAATGACATTAGGGAAAGCTGTAACACAAAATGGGTATATCCTGTGACTGTTGTAATGTAACACATTTTTGTAATCTGTAATTCATGTTACCTGCAATCTTGTAGAAATCTCTTTGATGAAGCACATTCTTCTGTGGCCAGCGAAGGTAATAAAGATGTGTGCCAAGGATTTGAGTGCCCAACGCACTTCTGACACAACGGCAAATAGTGCCTTTATTTAGGATTTTGCCATGTCCCAGGGCATATAAAAACATGCCGCTTCTAAAAAAAAACGCAGTGCCACACAATAACGGATTCCATCTCCAGTAAATCGATACCTCTCATGCAGGTACTCGTCGGGAAAAGCTAAAGCGTCTGATCTGTCCCGAAACACCCTCTCACGTTTGAAAGAGTGTCTAAATATCAGCGCTTCTTCATCCAAAACGTCATTCAGAAATGGGCATGCCATGGTGCAGGGAGGAACACAGGTGAATGGGACTTTATATATTGCCCTCATCACTGACTTCATTGAAATCCCCGTTGCAAATACATCAACCATTTCAAACCATCTAAACTGCAATAGTAGGATTTCAATTAAACTCGTCACAGCAATAGTGACAAGTAATGCATGTTAACAATAAAGTAGAAAACATTCAGAAGACAACGGAACAACTGTTAAAGACGTTTATTTCGGATCAGAGCGGCAGCTGATTTAACACGTGACTCCAGGATTAATCTTAGCCTGGCTGTTAGCCTGCTCTGGAGCAGGCTAGCTGCAAAGAATAAATCTCCATGGTTACTTGGCTGGGTTTAATTCAGCCTGCTTTTGTGCAACCAAGTCAAAGCTAAATTAATCCAGGATAACTTGGATATCCCGGCTTAATCCCTTATCCTGGTTTTGTGCAATACCCCTCTGGTTCTTTAGACAGTGATCAGTGACAATGAGTGTTTGCATTATGTCGGGCATGCCTGCATGCTAATTTGAATTTAATGTTCACAGATGGTACATGGAATTTGATGTTCATAATTATAGTACCATGCATACTATAATTAAGTGCAAGTTTCAAACTATATCACCTTCTAACTCCATAACTTTAAAATGAGATATTTCAAAAGTTGGTATTTGTTAATTGCCCATGTAACGACTCGTCGTGGTGTAGTGTTGGAGGAACCAGGCGCAGGCATATATCTCGATCGTGGGTTTTATTAAAACAAACCAAACACAAACGGAAAACGAAACTAACTACTGACTGAATGAAATAAGTGCGCAACATGCATCTTAATAATCAACATTCAACAGTACATTAAACAACACTCACCGATTAACAACCTAACAGCAACAATGACAGCGACAGCAACAATGAGCCACAATGTGGGGAGCAGAGGGGAAACATATATACACATACAAACGATACAAATTGGGACCTGGTGTGGAAGATTGGAAACATGTGACAGTCCGGGATGTGTTTGTGAGGTATGGGAACTGAGAAACTATGGCACGGTGGCGTTGCTGCTCACCGCACCATGACAGTACCCCCCCCCCAAAGGCCCGGCCACCGGACGGGCCAAGACGAACCCCAGCCCAAGGGAGGGGGGGCGGGGCAGCGCAGAACCCCCAACCCGCCGAGGGGGCGGAACAGCCGAGACTAACCAGGGTGGCGGAGCCGTCGGGACAGGCAGAACCGGTGGAAGATCAGGAGCCGGCGGAGGGTCAGGAGCCGGGAGAGCCGACGGAGGGTCGGTAGCCGGCGGAGGGTCAGAGGCCGGGAGAGCCGACGGTGGGTCGGTAGCCGGGAGAGCCGACGGTGGGTCGGTAGCCGGGAGAGCCGACGGAGGGTCGGTAGCCGGGAGAGCCGACGGAGGGTCGGTAGCCGGGAGAGCCGACGGAGGGTCGGTAGCCGGGAGAGCCGACGGAGGGTCGGTAGCCGGGAGAGCCGACGGAGGGTCGGTAGCCGGGAGAGCCGACGGAGGGTCGGTAGCCGGGAGAGCCGACGGAGGGTCGGTAGCCGGGAGAGCCGACGGAGGGTCGGTAGCCGGGAGAGCCGACGGAGGGTCGGTAGCCGGGAGAGCCGACGGAGGGTCGGTAGCCGGGAGAGCCGACGGAGGGTCGGTAGCCGGGAGAGCCGACGGAGGGTCGGTAGCCGGGAGAGCCGACGGAGGGTCGGTAGCCGGGAGAGCCGACGGAGGGTCGGTAGCCGGGAGAGCCGACGGAGGGTCGGTAGCCGGGAGAGCCGACGGAGGGTCGGTAGCCGGGAGAGCCGACGGAGGGTCGGTAGCCGGAAGAGCCGACGGAGGGTCGGTAGCCGGAAGAGCCGACGGAGGGTCCTCTCCTGTCCCGGCGCCGGGGCGGCCGGGACAGGAGAGGGCGCCGGGGCGGCTGGGACAGGAGAGGGCGCCGGGGCGGCCGGGACAGGAGAGGGCGCCGGGGCGGCCGGGACAGGAGAGGGCGCTGGGCTGCTGCTCCAATGCAGCAGGGGGCGCTGGCTGCCTCTGCTGGCAGGTAGGAGGCGCTGGCTGCTGCTCCAATGCAGCAGGGGGCGCTCGCCGCCGTGGCGCAGGGACCGGGGCGGCGGAAGGCCGCAGAGCAGGAAGCGGTGCGCGCCTAATGGCCAGCTTACAGGAGGCACCGGACATAGAGGGGGCGCCGTCAGGGCTTCCCTCGGGCACCCACTCAGCCCCCCCCTAAGAATTTCCTGGGGGGACCTCGGACCGAGCGTTGGGCACCTCGCCCTCTTCTTCCTCCTGCCTCGCCTGCGTCCTGTCCTTCCTGCCTCCTGCAAGTCCTGCAGGAGGCCCTTCACCAGTTCCCCTGTTCTTTGGTGAGGGGCTTGACCACTCCGTACTGGTCCATGCCCCACAGCGGCACGCCGAAACCGTCTTGGGGCAACCCCCAGCACTGCTCCCCAAGGGGATCCTCCTCCAATCTCTCATAGACAGCTTCGTCGTCACCCGAGGAGAGGGAGTCAGACCCCCAATCGCCCCTCCAGGTATATACCCTCTCTGGAGGGACTGCCTGCTGGTTCCAGTTGCGGTGGATCATTCTGTAACGACTCATCGTGGTGTAGTGTTGGAGGAACCAGGCGCAGGCATATATCTCGATCGTGGGTTTTATTAAAACAACAAACAAACCAAACACGAACGGAAAACGAAACTAACTACTGACTGAATTAAATAAAAGTGCACAACATGCATCTTAATATTCAACAGTACATTAAACAACACTCACCGATTAACAACCAGACAGCAACAATGATCCACAATGTGGGGAGCAGAGGGGAAACATATATACACATACAAACGATACAAATTGGGACCTGGTGTGGAATATTGGAAACATGTGACAGTCCGGGATGTGTTTGTGAGGTATGGGAACTGAGAAACTATGGCACGGTGGCGCTGCTGCTCACCATGACAGCCCATTTGTATATTTATCTATTTGTACTCCACTTTCATTCTAAATTGTGTATGCATACATATTACTACATTTTGTTATATTTATGCACATGAACTTTAAATTACAGAAGTAGTACTGCCTGGCTTTCATATAAATATAAATGACTAGACACCTAACTGATTGAGTTGTTGACTACCGAGGTAAGTACAGATAATGACCAACCATTGGCTTGGTAACTCCTTAAAATGGGGCACAGTTGACAGGATATTATGCGCCAATTTTCATTGTGCAGTTGGTCACATGAAGACTGGATTTTTATATTTTAAATTTAAAGATTCTAGTTATAAAAAAAATATGAAACAATATTTTTCTGGAATAAGCTCAGTATGGTCGCGACCCCGAAATTGTATAGAGGAAGCACACCAGAGCAAACATCCATTGTTAGTGATGTGAGCTAAACAACGCTAATGAGTACAGAACTGACAGGTTTCAGGTCTTCTACAAGCACTCTCCCACTCAAACCTGTCACCGTTACATTCTGACTTACATACAGGCTTTTGTGTATTTGTTAACTGTAGACAATATAAAATATACTTTTTATAGGTACATTCTTTTTATTAATCTCTATGGATTGCAACTTGACACCAATCAAACTACTTTTATGAATAATGTAGGTGGCCTACTAATAATAGGGAGTGTTAATGTCATAACTTAGTGTACTAATCTCAATTTCCTATCTTTTAAGTCGTGACAAGCTCATGGACAGTGGAGGATGTATGCAGCTGACTAGCTAATAGTGTTCTAGAGGCTTCCATCGCATCCTTCATTGGTGAGCTAAAATCAATGTCTGGTTTGTTACAGTGTCCAAAATGTCCCATTAAGAGCAGTACTCATCACAAATGGTTAAATGCCTTGTTAGTTGTTTTCAACCACTGTATATATGTATGTTTGATTGCTGAAAATCAAATTTACCACACATACCTTTACACATCTGTGCAAACATACTGAGGGATCTATATAAGACATGGATACCCAACTATGCAACCAAACACCCAGCCATACCTAGCATTTCTTTACTGTAATGAATGAATTCATACCATCTTGTCAGATTAGAGAGTCCTGATCTGTATCTCACACAAACATGACTTGAGGGTAATGCTTTTGTTGCTAATGACCAACAAAATGGCAGCCAGTATTTTGGCAACTGACCCGAGGAGCCACCTTAAAACATTGTCTGAAAACTGCCAGACATAGGATGAGAAGAGGATTCTTACTTCACAAATCACAATTTGGTTTTTTATTGCTAATCCTCATGTGGACATATGCATCTGTATTGAAGTTTAGATGACAGATATTTTTGTGACTAAATCACAAATGACATATCCCTTCTGCATAACTATTTTAAGGAAAGAAGTCAGGCTGTCGGTGTAGACGGCATTCAGTCGGAGTCACTAGAGTTGGTTAACGGGGTCCCTCACGGTTCTCTACTTGGTTGATTACTGTTCACTCTCTGCATAAACAGCTGAGATTAGAAAGAGTTACGATGAGATTAGAAAGAGTTATGATGAGATCAGAAAGAGTGAAATTCATCTATACGCTGATGACACTGTCATGTACTCTATTGCTTTGACGGCTGACCAAGCATTATTGCAGCAGGAAACAGATTTTAAGATGCCAATCTGGTCTTAGAAGGATTACGCAAACTATTTTACATACATTTTACCCAGGGGATTTCGTAAAATATATTACGTTCAGTAAAATAATGTTAGAGTCGGAATGGAGAAAAAAACTAAAACAGAAAACCACGTTTTGATCCGGTGACCTTCCCCATCCCAGACAGGTACGCTACCCACTGCTCCAAAGCTAAGGGACAGTAGTCTGTTAAAGGAGGGGAAGAAAGCGGAAGAAGAGAAAAGGAAAAGAGAGGAAACATTTAGAAAAGGGAAGAGAAAATGTAGGAAAATGAAAAGTGGGAGACGCCCTCAACATGTGTTTATTGACTGCCTTATTTATTCAGAATTTAAAAAAAACATGTTTTTCTGTCTTTGTCAGAAATCAAACCAGGGACCTTTGGATCCAGTCACTCTTCTGGCACTGGCAGTCCCTCCTCCAGAAGGAAGAGAGTGATAGGAATAGTGATCTAGTGTTACTCTTATTGATGTGGTGAATTAAAGATCAACTGAGTTTCAATAATGATTATGTTACCATGATCGTGATAGAAGTATGTTTTTATTAGTGTAAAGGTCCCTGGTAGAGAAGTGGAGGCTCCTGAATTAATTAATTTAAAGTTAATGCCCTTTTTTGTACTTCTACCAACATGTTTGCAATGAATGCACTGCTAAACTATAAAGAGCTTACAAGCAAGTATCCAACCGCATTGTGTACACCTGTGTATCCCTGTACACGTGACATGAATATAATAAATCTGACTTGATCCTGATTTTTGACATGTTTGGGTCTCTATGTTTTTTTCATTGTCATTTTGACTGAATAACATGGAATAAGTAAGAGATAAAATGATAGAACAGCAAATAGGTAAAAATGACGAAATATGTTTATTAAAGACCTCACACACACACACACACATCCACCACACAAGATTTTAAATATATTTTTGAGGATACATAGAAACATACACACGAGTGGAGAACGGATTTAACAAACTTTTACAAAATAATTGAAACGGATGACACACTATATGAAATGATATTAAAACTATATTAAAGATATTATTACACGCTATATTACAACTGTATTAAAAATGAGGAACTATATTACAGAGAGATCCTGACACCCATTTCCTCTTAATTTCTTCCAGCCACTGCTCTTTAGAGAGAGTCTCAATGGCTGGGCAATATATTCGCCCCTTGTACTGGCTGTGCCCAGTCTGGGCTGTGTGATGATGCCCACACTTCCTGCAAGTGTTAGCCTCCACTTTTCTCTGGTACTTTCGAGGTGGAGGTGGAGCAGGCTGAGCTGGACAGGCAGGGGTCTGGACAAGGACACGATTGGCTTGGGGGATGGAATATAAAGTGGGGACAGGGGCAGGGCGGGGGTCATTGGGGGCAGGGCGGGGGTGATTGGGGGCAGGGCGGGGGTGATTGGGGGCCAGGTGGGGGTCATTGGGGGCAGGGCAGGGGTCATTGGGGGCAGGGCGGGGGTCATTGGAGGCCAGGGGGGGAGCGATGGGGACAGGATAGGAGGGAGCTCCATGGAGGACAGGGGCTGCCGGAACAATGAATGGAGAAGTTGAAGCCTGGGGGAATAGCTGCCTCTGTGCTTCCAGTCTTGGTCGAACTGCCACTGGTGGTGTGATTACAGTGGTGGACCGTCGCTTTGTCTTTGCCTGCCCTGCAGTGCTCCTGGGCAGGGGATAAACTAATGTCTCTGCCTGGTGTTAAGGTGGAGCAACTGCTGGCCGGACATTGGCCGGGTCTCAAGGCTCAGAAGCCACAGGGAGGAGACCAGGCAGATTAATCCCCTGCAGTAGCATCGCAAGATCCTGCCTTTTGACCCTGCCGTTGTGCCACTGGATGAGGGTGGTCTGGTTCACCTCCACCAGCTGCAGGGTTGTCATCTGCATTATGGCCCCACTGGCCAGAACCAGCTGCCGTATGCTGCGGTAGTCCTGAAAAATGAGAGTCCATCTAGTCAGTGTCCCTTCTTCTCGGGACTGTGGATGGAACAGAGCCTGACAAAGATGGCCTCCACAAGACGGCAGCAGTCTGGCCACTGGGCAGGTGAAGCAGTGGAACTGAGGGAACACCGCTTCAGACTGTCCACACCTGGAGTGAACTCTGCCTTCTTGTTAGGAGACCTGAACCTCCCTGTGGTAAGCCTGTCCTGGTGCCTGGACGCCAACACCACTCTCTGCTTGTCATAGTCCACAAGGTTGCTGACCTATGAGGGAAAGGAAAACAATAATTCATAATATAAAGCATTGAAATGTTTAAATCTAGGCACTCATGTGTTTGTTTACAATCATTTTAAATTACAAATAATGTTAATGACCTGCTGGTTGTTTAGGGTCAGCCTGGTCTGGTTCCTCAGCTCCTCCAAACACTCTGCCAGGCTATCCACACGATCCATGCCTGGCCTGTTGTGCTCATCCATGGCCTGAAATGTGAATGTGACTTTGGTGCCGGATACATATACAGGCTATATCTTTCTATTCTCATGTGGATGTTATTTAGAGCCCGAGCTCCGGTTATATGAGTGGAGCGGAGACCCCTAGACCTGCTGCCCTGCCGTCCCACAAGTTTAATAAACTCAGGAGGGCATTCTCTGGGTCCACGGGTCCTATATAGGGGCAGGCGTGCCCTGATTGGTTGTTGCAACCACTAGGAGCTAAAGCCCCTCTAAGGGGGTCCGCTCCACTCATATAACCGAAGTTACAGCCCAGCATTTGCATACGCAGACGTTGCACCCTGAGTGGGGACGCGTTGCTAAGGAGATGCCGAGTAGTGCAGAAAGGACTGAGGTGATCAGAAATAAACAGGTAGCGAGACGGAGGCGAGAGCCAGTGACTTTATCTGGCATTTGATCTCATCACAGCGAGCGGGAAGAGAAGCCACCACCGTTACATCTGTAACATCAAGTGAACTCTCAGGACGCTCGGTAGCCCGTGAACAGCGGGAGAGACAGGAGCCCGGCATTTGCATACGCAAATGTTTCACTGACGGCGAGTGAATGTAAACAGTCGTGCCGGGCAGAACTCTGAGAGTGAACACCCTCAGGACTGGCAGGCAGCGGAATAAGAGACGCCTCTGAACCTGCTAGCCGGCGCTTATGTCTATTAGAGGTGGCAGGTAGAGAGGGGAGAGTAGTTATACCTATAACTTCCTGATAACTCTCACTACCCTGAACATAGCCAACATTACTCTTACCTTTACACTGCATAGGGAAAGGAATAGAGCGTGCACAAGCAAACACATTAGAAGACCTACAGGCTGTAGGGAGAGAATGAGGGAAAAGCTGCTCATTCTCCACTGCTCATTTCCAATGGGGCAGACAGAGAGACAGACAGAGCGCTCACTGAGTCTCTAATAGCCACCGATGGAGAAAAACTAGGGCATGTAAAAGGGACTTAACAGGCTCAGACACCGCCTGGGTCTGCACAAAAGCACAACTTACGCCAGAGTAACGATTAGCTTGTTTATTGAAATGAAAAGATAGTCGGGCCTTACTCTGCTGATGGAGGAAGAGGCCGGGGCCGTGAGGGCAACGTTGCCACTCGCAGCCCGATACACGCCTATTCAGGACGGTCTGGGTTTCTTAGAAGGCCACGGAGTATCCAGTCTGGGGGCGGGTTGTCTGCGTTGCACGGGAGGAGGAGCAGGAGCTGCGGCAGTAGGAGGAGGAGGCGCCGAGGAAGCAGAAGAGTCGGCAGCAGATACTTGGCGGCGCTGGCTTCGCTTAGCAGAGGAGCCCAGGCGATGAGCAGAGGATTGTGAGGCCGAGTGGGAAGAGCGGCTAGCCAGGGGGAGGTGGCACTTCACCTGTCAGTGGTCATAATGTTATGGCTGATCAGTGTATATATTTATATAGATTATCAGTGTTATTCACTTCACCTGTCAGTGGTCACAATGTTATGGCTGATCGGTGTATATGCTCATGGATCAGGATTTTATTCCTATTATCCCCAAATCAAAACCTTGCTCACCACTGTGACCTCTGTTGGTTCAGTCACTGTCTCACTACTCTCTGGGCCACTCTGTCTCTCTGTTGGTTCAGTCACTGTCTCACTACTCTCTGGGCCACTCTGTCTCTCTGTTGGTTCAGTCACTGTCTCACTACTCTCTGGTCCACTCTGTCTCTCTGTTGGTTCAGTCACTGTCTCACTACTCTCTGGGCCACTCTGTCTCTCTGTTGGTTCAGTCACTGTCTCACTACTCTCTGAGCCACTCTGTCTCTCTGTTGGTTCAGTAAAAGTGACAGGTATGCATGATATGATTTGCAGATGATCATGATATAAAGTGACAGGTGTGCATGGGACTATGGATGGAAGGGAGGAGGGGTTCCTGAATTGAGCTGTCTTACGGCCTGAGGAAAGAAACTGTCCCGTAGCCTGTTAGTTTTGGACGGAGCAACAGTATTGACGCGTGGTCTGATTTGCCGAAAGCAGGACGGGGGAGGGCCTTATATCCATGATTAAATGGACAGTAGACATTGTCAAAAGTTTATGTGTTTTTAAACTTCTGTAGGACTTTTAAAATCACCCGTAACAATAAAGGCAGCTTCCGGGTGTAAACATTCAAGCATAACTTGAAAAAGTTTGTTGAGCGCAGCCACAGCGTTGGCTTGGGGGGGGGGGGGGTTACACAGCTGTTAAAATGACTGATGTAAACTCCCGGGGTGGATAGTAAGGGCCACATTTAATCGTAAGATGCTCCAGATCAGGAGAGCATCCAGAATAGATACAGTCCACATCCAGACACCAAAGATTATTTACCACGAAGCAGACACGACCCCCTCTGCTTTTAATCGACTCTGCTGTTCGATCCTGCCGATGAATGGATAGTCCTTTCGGAACAATGGCCGCTTCTGGGATTGAGGGCTCCAGCCATGTTTCGGTGAAAACCAGAACGTTACAGTTCTTCATGTCCCGCTGGAAAGCTAGCCTGCTCCTAAGTTCGTCCAGCTTGTTATCTAGTGACTGGACGTTCGCTAGGCGTTGTTTTCCAGGTGTTTGCTCAGGTAAGTACAACAAAGGGTATCCCGGGTTGTTCACTGAACTTAATGTTCAGGACGAAAAAGACGATTCCAGTGCAGTTCTGATGTCCAACAGTGATTTTCTGTTATTGGTTAATAACGTGGTTGCGAATGTAACAAAATTACACAACAATAGCAACAACTATAAAACAATAAATCCGCAAAGTTGGTTGGGAGCACAAAAAATGGCAGCCATCCTCAATGGCACCATCTTGAAATCCATGGCCTGTAAGACATCCGGTGCAGTTTTCTTTTTTGTGGTCCTCGATCACAATCCCTAAAATAATTTTAATGAAGGCCTTTATAGCGTTTACAAAAACCAAGCTGAGTCCTCCGTCCAAAACGTCTGAACCTGGACTACAGGTTGGCAGGTCAGGTGGTGGAGTAGGTGACAATGTAATGGGTGAGTAGGTCGGTGGACTGTCTGGGGATGAGGGAAAACGTTAACGTTCCAATCCCTGTCCTGATCATCTTCATCCTTACTAAGACCCATTGACTTAGGACTGTTCGTAGTAGGAAAATAGGTTATTACCATATCCATTATTCTGCAAACTAACTGTAATAAATAGACTGTTTTAGACTAGGCCTGAATTTGTTTTAGGTCTTTTCCCGAGATTTCGAAATGATGATGGGGATACACACCCCAGCAGAGTCCTCTGATATCATAACAGCCATGGTACTTTGAAAGGTGCTTAAACTACTTTTGGTCCCCTCTTTATAGAGGTTTTTAGCTGGAGGTTGTTTAGGCTCTTCGTCATCTACTGTATAATACATCTCTGTGGTTTAACAATGCTCTTCCATTGTTAACTTTGAATGAATAGTTAATTAATTCTCCGAAACATATTGTTATCATCTGGATGTTTTCCAGATGATAACTCACGTTAACAGGTATCCACACACTACAGACACCAGACACCACAGTAAAAAATAGTGATTTTGCATCCATCTGTCAATTTTCTGAATTTGGGATATCTTTCAACTATAATTTCCATACTTTCATAGAATGTACAAATAATTTGAAAATAATTGATATAAATACTTGATTTATATAATTATATCCCATCTCCATCAACTAGACCTAGCAAAGATTTCATTATTGTTAGGATGTTTCATATAGACATTCAATCATTATTTTTAAAACTTTCCATGTTGAATCATACATCTTTCAAAAGCTTGTTTTCCAGAGAATATTGTTAGATAGTCCATACATGTCTACATCTTTTGTAGATGTGGTGTTTTTTTTATTGAAAGATGCATCATTCTTATTGTTGGATTAAAAGTACATTTTAATTACATTAGCTTATCTTTATTGGCCATTTTCTCAAAATGACATGTTTTCAATGTGCCAATCAAGTCTTCAGTGGAAGTACATTCACAATATTCCACACACAGGTTCTTAGGTATTATAGCCAGACTTATACAGAGGCTTATTTAGATCTTGTGTCATTTAGAGTTTTTAAGAGTCATTGTATCTAATAGGCAAAATATGCATCTGTGATACATATGAATATTGTTTTTTAAATTATTTAATGGAATAGCAATATTGGGATGAATTGTTCTGTAAAGATCTGACCATTAGGTGTCTTATCACAATAGAAGTAGGTGTCTTATCATATTGTAATAGTTAAATAAATATCTTGTAATAACCTGTACATAACTTGTAATACAAATATATATTGTATTTCTGAATACTTGCAACTGGTAAAGTTTCAGTCTGATAAGAGTAAAGGAAAAATTTTACAGAAATGTCAACAAAACCTACTGGAAGTGTTGCATTCTTTCTGAAGACCTTGATACACCTTCCCATTTGATCTCCATTTTTGTGTTGCCTCTCATACTTGTCCTCATACTACATGACTTAATACTTTCTAGTCATAGATATGGTACTCCACACCTAATGACTGTCTGTAATAGGAAAATGAAAGGTATTTTCCCGAGATTTCGATAGGATGACAGAGATAAGTCCTCTGATACCATAGCAGCCATGGTACTTTGGATGGTGCTCAACCTACTTTTGGCCTGTCCTTTTGGCTGCATGGTTCCTTTGACAGAGGAATTCAACTTTATCAACAATAATTTGTCATTCCGGCTTCGTCATACATACTCCCTTTATAGATCTTTTTAGCTGGAGGTTCTTTAGGGTTGTCATATTCTATAATACATCTCCGTAGTATAACAACGCTCACTCCCTTTATAGATCTTTTTAGCTGGAGGTTTCTTTAGGCTCGTGGTCTTCTATAATACATCTCTGTAGTATAACAACACTCACTCCCTTTATAGATCTTTTTAGCTGGAGGTTCTTTAGGGTCGTCATCTTTTATAATACATCTCTGTAGTATAACAACACACACTCCCTTTATAGATCTTTTTAGCTGGAGGTTCTTTAGGCTTGTGGTCTTCTATAATACATCTCCGTAGTATAACAACGCTCTTCCATTGTTGACTTTGTATGAATTTCAGGACATACTACATGACGTAATACTTCCCATTCGTGGATATGGTTCTCCACACCTAATGTTGTGTCTGAATATTCAGTTCCCATGGATAAACTACAGCTTCACTTTAGAGGCTGGGTAATCAAACATAAACCCAAGCATATTCCCATCAGGCAAGTCGTGTTGATCCGTCAAAAGCTTAAAGGACGACACTTGAGTTCTATACAGACTGAGAAAGTGCTTCTTTGGTGCGTCAAATATTTCTGGAACATCGTCTTCCACTTTTTTACTGCCTATTTCATAAGTCAGGGCTACCACGGGTGTATCGCTCAGTACCTAAGCCATTATAGTTCTTTGTTATTCACTTGAAGCAAAGATCTTTAAAAAACCCAAAAGCAATTAAAAAGCTAAAGTTCAGCTTTGGCCAAGAAGAAACTCTTCTTTATGACACACACACTCCCTTCCCCACAAGCTCCCAAAACCAGACCCTTTGACCAACCCCTCTCATTTGCAATGTCGAACTGGCCCATACAATCACACAGAGTACACAGTGTACAAAATGAGGTAGAGTCTGAATGAAATACAAATGCAGTACAGAGTCAATATACAGTTAGTGCAAAAGTGATAAGGCAATACCAAGAGTACAAATGTGCCAAGAAGAAACCTAACTCTTATTTATGACACACACACTCCCTTCCCTACGGGCTCCCAAAACCAGACCCTTTGACCAACCCCTCCCTACCTTTAGAGCCCCAAAACCAGACCCCTTTTTTATTGTTCTTTGGATGGCACTTATCCGTGAGACACAATAAACCAAACCATTTGACCAGCCCCTCCCTTCCCATGACCTACCCATCACCCAGTCCCTCTTGACCAGCCCCTCCCTACCCTGAGAGCCCCAAAACCATACCCTTTCTCCCTGAGTGGCCATCACCTTTCACTTACCCATGAGAAGCCCCGCTTGACCAGCCCCTGTTTTGCCCTAAGAAATCCAGACCCCTCTTCCTCCTGTGAGAAAGCTTTAACCCCTGCCTCAGAATATTATCGCTGTAATTGAAAATAATAACTTCTTTATAACTTACCTGTTTGAATAAAGGTAAATAAGAAAGTGAAAGCAAGTCAGAGAGTCACTGAGGGATGATTTCTGCAGACAGAAAAAAAAGGGTACATAAACTACTATTAACAAATTCATTAGTTAACATGAATGAATATTGAACAAAGACATACACAAACGGTTAATAAAGATAACCCCTACTTCATTAATTATTTACAAATGCATTAACTAACAGAGTGTAGTGTCATTTGTACATGTTAAAACCTCATGTCATTATTTAGTGATTATTAATGTGTCATAATTCATCACTTTACCTAAGGGGACACAAAATAATTAATGGTGAAGTATCAATTATTAAGGGTTAATAGCTACCAATGAGTCATTAGTTAGTGATTGTTAGTGTAGGATAATTCATCACTTTCCTTAAGGGGACACAAAATATTTAACTAATGGTGAAGTATCAGTTATTAAGGATTTGAAGCTACCAATGGGTCATTAGTTAGCGATTGTTAAGGTAGGATAATTCATCAATTCTTAAAGGGACACAAAATAATAAACTAATAGTGAGGTATCCTTTATTAATTAATCAAGCTCAATGGTTACTCAGTGGGCCAAAAGAATATGAACTAATGGTGTTAGAATACTAGTGATAGTGTCAGGTTCCTGTGTGTTTGGGGAAACATGATATTTGGTTGGAGTCTGGCTGTTTTTCTTCTGTGCTTGTGTGTGCTTGGTAGGTGCAGGTGGGCGTGGCTGTGCAGGGGTTGGTCCCTTGTTCGGCGCAGCTGCTGTTGATCAGCTCATCAACCACCTGTATAAGAACTTCCTGATCCAGCCAGCCTGCGTCAGATTGTTCTTCGTCCTCTCGTGTTGGATACCTTGGACTCTGCATTGCCTTCTCACCCGCCTGCCACACCACAGCCGAAGACCAACACCTCATGAATCATCCTCCCAGAACTGGGATCGCCTTTTGTAAAGACTCAATCATTAAATCCTTATTTTATTTTTACTTCCGTCATCTGAGCCTGTTTTTGAGTCCGCTATTACAAAACATAACAAAACAATCTGGCCACCATGGACTCAGCAGGTTCAGACATTTTTCGTCAAGCACTCAGCGCTCAGGGAGTGTTAGTAGGAAGCCACGAACAGATACCATGGAGTATTGCATATCCTGGTATTCACCACACCCTCAGCTACAATAATAACACATAAAAACAGACTTTTGAATCACCATTTAGAAAACTCATCTGTTGGAAAGGCAAAAGACATATTTTTCGGGAAAACATTTCTGCCATTCAGGATGATAAAATTTTATTGAAACCCTTATGAAGTTTTGTTTCAATGGTATTCCCTGATAGTTTCATGCCTTTACTGTCATATTACATTGCATTGAGTTGAAACTAATGAATAAAACAAATAATAGAAGGTCAAAAATATAGGCACCCCAAAAAAGTTGGTTCTTGTACCTAGAAATAAAACCTTATAAAATAACTTAGAAATAAAAACTTTTTTTGATTTTTTTCCCAGTGATGATGCCAAACGGCCACCAGATGGCAGCACGAGACCGTTAGATAGTTTCGACTTTATAAAATCAGAAATATTACAACTTTTCCCCAAAAACCCATGAACATCCTCATACTATGTTGACAAAAAAACATTTTCATATCATTTTTATAATACAAACGACATAATAGGGTGCCATTTATCAGAAATAGCGATGTACTCACTTGTAATCTGGATGCGTCACCTGTCTGAGCTGTCTCAGCTGGTTGGTCATTACGCGTGCCTGGTAGAAAGTGTTCCTGGACAGAATAACCTTCCTCGGCCTCTTGATTACGTTCAAATATGTTATAAAACGTTTTGGATGAAAACAAAGAGCTATCTTGCATAAGCGGAACGAAAACTACTAATCGCCATTATTGATCAATGATCGTTGAGATCCTCTATTTTGTTTATCGTCTCTATGGAAGTGACTTCTATGACGTAACATCCTTCCTAGGTTGCAGAGATCATGTTTCCCCTAGAACAAGTATGGTACAAGGGCTATTTGTGATTCGGGCGACAAATAAACATAGGAAGACTTGGCTAATTCAATGCGTAAAGGTGACCGGTTTGGTCCAAATCTACCAGGCGGACTCTATTATCCATATGTATACAAACTATTTTCCAGTCGCTTCGGTAGGATGCCTAGATATTAGCAAAAGCCTGCCGTAAGATCCTGTAGAATTTTTCAGGATAATTATGGAATTGTAGCCTACGCAATGCGCTTTGGTTGGCGACCATTCTGTGGAGTCTGTTTGGCTGTTTATTCCCATAGGGATAAACGTTCCTTTTGTTTATCCACAAACGGATTGCTTCACGAATATGTCTAGATATAATCCCCCAAAAAAACTACATCATAACAGCCTTCTGAGAAACTCATTATACTGTATATATGCAATGAATGCAAAACACACGTGCATCTTTTTGTGGTTTTTATTATCCATAAATACAAGAACTGAAAATCACCATGGGGTTTTGATTCTAACACAAATAACAATAAAAAAAATAGAACTATGCACATTTACTGGGATAAATTGTTTTACCCAAAAATAAATAGGTAAACAGAAAAAGTAATTTGTAGCTGTGCCACAGATGGAAGCAGTTCCTAAATGTTCTGTGAAAAAAAACAAAAAACTATTTAAATGATTCAGTTACCATGAATCAGGTCTTACTCAAAAATAAATGAGCACCCACAAATTGTCTTTTTAGCTGTGCCACAGATGGAAGCAGTTCCTGTCTGCAAGCAAACAGAGTGGCACATCACATTCACCGCATTTCCAGGGAGTGTCTTTCTTTACACCATTTCTCTTGCAGAGCTCACACCTGAGGCGTCCAGCTGTGGCCCTCGAGCTTTGGTCAGTTGTCTCTCTGGTAGGCAAAGGGGTATGTCCGGTTAGTTTTGGTGTGGCAGCAACATCCAATGTCACCCCACACAACTCAGCTGCAAGTTGTTCAACAAACGCCTTATGTGTCAGGGGCCGACTCTGTGCACTCTGGCACAGCTCCTGGTGGAGGATGTAGCTATTGGTAATAGCAATGTCCAGGAAATGGAGGAAGAGGGTCCTGTACCACCTCTTGGTTGTGTGGTGCACTGAGTAGTACTGGATGAGTTGGTCAGACAAGTCAACACCTCCCATGTACTTATTGTACTCTATGATTGGGGTTGGGATTGGAATGTGACTTGTCTCCCTGTGTCCTTCCCTGCTCTTCTGCCTTCTCTGTACTGTGTCACCTGAGTATGCAGGATGAATGGTGGAGCACATTGACACTTCCCTGTTGTCCATCCATTTTGTGAAGAGGAGGTCGCCGTCTCCAATCCACCTCAGGGATCCTCTTGGGGACTTCCTGGTCAGGGCATTGACCTTGGTTTTTGGAGCCTCCTTCCTTCCTTCACGGATGGTCCCACAGGCTCCAAACTTCAAGGACCTGAGGTGTCTGAACAGATGTGGGCTGGTGTAAAAATTGTCACAATACAAGTGGTACCCTGAACCAAGGAATGCTGGCTTCATCAGCCCCACCACAGAGTCAAAGGACAGTCCACAGCCAGTGGCAAACTTGCTCTTCCCAGTGTAGACTGTGAAGTCACAAGTGTACCCATTGCTGGAGTCTGCCAACACAAACAGTTTGAAGCCCCACTTTGTAGGTTTGGCCTTCATGTATTGGGTCATCCCTGTTTTGGCCTTCGTGGCAACCATCCGTTCATCAATGGAGAAGTTCAGCCGGGGCTGGTAGAATGACTTGCATGCTATTTTGATGTCATCCATGAGTGGCCTCACACGGAAGAGTGTGTCATACTCAGGTGTCCCCTTCTTACGGTCGTTGATAACATCCTCAGCAGGGTCACTCATGTGTAAATTCCAGGAGATGACTCGGAAGCTGTCCCTTGGCATCAGTAAGCCTGGAAAAGGGACACTGAACATGTGTTTCTGTCTCCAATAGTCCGCTACAGCAGGCAACTTGAGGATGGCCATGTAAACAACAAGTCCAAGGTACTTGAAAAAATACAGGGGGGTGAGGGGGGTCCACTTGTATTTCTTCCCGCTTTCAATGTTCCTTGCAGCCAATTTATTTGTGTTTTCACACAAAGTTTTGACCACAGAGTCACTAAAGAAGAGCTTGAATAAGCTCAGTGGACTGTCCTGTACTGATGCACCAGGCTGAACCCCAGGTGTCCTGGCCGGGAAGAAGCGGGGGACAATGGGTGGCACATCCTGCTCCTTCTCCGACTTCCACGATTGGGCAGGTGGGACAGCTGGTGTGGGTCCATGTGGTGACTGTGATCTTCCTCGGGTTGACCGTGATCTTCCTCGGGTTGATCGAGGCCTTCGTGGACGGGATCTCCTCGGCTCTGGTGTGGTTGCATGGGTGGCTGGTCATGCAGGAGATGATACTGCAGAGGAGGTGGCAAGCTGTGCAGGAGCTGATACAGGGGCTAGTTGCGGCAGGGGTGCAGTGGGGGTTGTGGGTGGCAGCAATCCAGCAGATGTACTGGGTTGTTCTTCAGTCTCATCAACTTGGCTAGAGGAAGGATAGGTTTAGAAAATTAGCATGGCATTGCTCAATAGCATTTACAATGTGAAAAGAATGTCTAGGAGTGTAGTGTACACTCATTGCAATAACAAAGCCCTATGGTAAATAACACATCCCCCATAGAGACAGAACCTGGTGCTAGTCTAACACCTTTACAATGTGAAAAGAATGGCCAGGAGTGTAATGTACACTCATTGAAATAACAAAGCCCTATGGTAAATGACACATCCCCCATAGAGACAGAACATGTTGGTAGTCTAACCCCTTTGTCTCTATTCACGAGGTGTTACAAGCATGGCTTGCAAAAACATATACCCTACCAAACAACCCTGTGAACTTATCACTAAGTCAGTATGAGTACAAACCTCAATAAAACCTAGAGCAAATCCAATGTTATCCCGGACTGGGTTCCATTACTTATTTTATTCTAGTCTAAGTTCTATATACCAGAACAGTAGGTTACTAACTATAACAACAAATCAAGAACGCCCCTGTATAGAATACGTGTTCTATTTACCAGAACGGTAGCCTACTATGTAACAATAGGCCATGGAAACCAATTTACGCATTATGAAATAATCATGGTGATCCCAACATGACTGAAATCTACTTACATTTCATCCTCCATTCGATCAATTCCATCGATGAAATCTTGTTCCTCGTCTGTAAAAAAGTCATCCGGGCCAGAATCTGCTGCAGCATCTTCATCACTTTCGAAGATCTGTTCCATGACTTGCTGGGCTGTAAACCTTTTTGCCATCTTGCATAAACAAAAGTTTTTGTTGCTGTTCTTTGAAAATGTTCTTTGTTGGAATAAAAGCGAAGCAATTTATCTCTAGATACTCTCTCGACTGATGCGCTGGGTAAGTAGAGGCCACTTGGAATGGGTGCTCGCGCCTTATACCTGAGATTCGCGGGGTATGCTAATTTGAATTGCTATTGAATGCCAGGCGTCAGATGACATAGTACACACACCGTTTGCGACTAGTCAACAAAGATTAGCCTTCTAAACAGCGGATATAACTAGGCTACATTTCATGACGTGCGTAATGGCTCCCATTTTTGGTGCAACTTTGCGGTCGTCTTACGAAGGCTGTGATGAACGCATGAACACAAATCTTATATCAATCGCTTCATTGGAATGTGCAGCACACGGGAAAGGAAACAGCAAGTTAATAGCTATAACCATTCGGATTCTACGATTAGAAATATACAGTGTCCGATTTTCCGCGATATCGCGGATTCCGACCCAGAGGGGTTTTAATTATGGGGCTACTGACGGGTAGGGCAGCTAAGTGGGCTATGGCGTTAAGTGTAAGCAACTCGGGTGTCTGTAACAACTACGTGGAATTCGTTGAGGATATGAGCAAAGTATCTGATCATTAAACTGCCAAGCTCACCAGTCAGAGGAGGGTTACTGGTGAGTCAAGCAGTCAACTCTCCCTCCACAAAGGACCGCATGGAGTTGGAGGCCACCATCATCCGTCCTGAGGGCCCCATTACTCTGCAAGCTCTGGTGGATTCAGGAGCGGATGGCAATTTCATTGATGAGACCCTGGTGAGCACAGCAGGCATCGCTACTGAGACACTGAGGATTCCCAGAGAGGTTAACGCCCTGGATGGACGCCATTTAGCCCGGATAACCCAGATCACTGCTCCAATAACCCTACTGTTGTCAGGCAACCATCGAGAGGTAATACAGCTTCTTGTTATGTCATCACCCAATGTACCTATAGTTCTAGGCCATACATGGTTAAAACTCCATAACCCTCATGTTGACTGGTCTACTTGCAAGATTGCTAGTTGGAGTACATTTTGCATGTCTCAGTGTCTTCGTACGGCCAAAGCACCTCACTGTGAGAGAAGCTTACATCAGTGTAGTCCCCCCGATTTGACTCTTATCCCTCCTGTCTATCAGGATTTATGTGAGGTTTCGTCCTTATGATTGCGCTATTGAACTGTTGCATGG
Organism: Esox lucius; assembly: GCF_011004845.1. Taxonomy (NCBI): domain Eukaryota; kingdom Metazoa; phylum Chordata; class Actinopteri; order Esociformes; family Esocidae; genus Esox; species Esox lucius. Next base: position 16,509,082 of record NC_047579.1, on the reverse strand, counting down.
TGCCACATTGCCAGCTAGTCGGTTGTTTAAACTATCCAGGTCTGAGAGAGAAGCTATGGAAAATTACATTTCAGAGTCCCTGGCTGCCGGCCTGATTCGCTGTTCATCTGCTCCGGTGGGAGCTGGATTATTTTTTGTCAAGAAGAAGGATTCCACCCTCCGACCCTGTATCGACTACAGAGGATTAAACAACATCACAGTAAGAAATACATACTCACTACCGCCAATGGATTCTGTGATTGAACCCCTGTGCAACGCTACAGTATTTAGCAAACTGGACCTACGTAACGCTTATCATCTTATCCGCATCAAAGCAGGCGACGAGTGGAAAACCGCTTTCAACACTCCTCTCGGTCACTTCGAGTATCTAGTGATGCCGTTCGGATTAACCAACGCTCCTGCTGTTTTCCAGCCTCTAGTGAATGACGTTCTGCGAGACATGGTTAATCAGTTCATCTATGTGTACCTGGATGATATCCTTATTTTTTCCCAGAACCTGGAGGATCATGTGAGACATGTCAGGCTGGTGTTACAACGTCTACTGGAGAACCAACTGTTCGTTAAGGCCGAGAAATGCGAGTTTCACGTGTCCTCTGTGAAGTTTCTGGGTTTCATCATTCAGCAGGGAGAACTCAAACCGGACGACAGTAAGATAAAGGCGGTAACCGATTGGCCTATACCTACCTCCCGCAAACAGCTCCAGCGGTTTTTAGGTTTTGCCAACTTTTATCGTAGGTTTATCAGGAACTACAGTAAAGTAGCAGCACCTCTCACCAGTCTCACGTCTCCGGCCAAGCCTTTCCTGTGGATTGCTGTGGCAGATGAGGCCTTTTCCAACCTCAAGCGGCTCATCTCATCGGCTCCTGTGTTGGCTCACAGGAGTTCCCCTTCATCGTGGAGGTCGATGCATCCGACTCTGGTGTGGGAGCTGTTCTGTCTCAAAGAAACCAGTCTGAAGGTAAACTACATCCGTGCGCTTTCTTCTCCAGACGACTGTCCCCGACGGAGAGGAATTATGATGGAGACTGAACTGCTGGCTGTGGTAATGGCGCTGCAGGAATGGAGACACTGGCTGGAAGGATCGTTTCATCCGTTTGTGGTATTTACGGATCATAAAAATGTAGCATTCCTAAGAACGGCAAAAAGGTTCAACTCTCGCCAGGCATGTTGGTCTTTGTTTTTAGGCAGGTTTGACTTCACCCTGACCGGGTTCTAAGAATACCAAGCCTGATTCCCTGTCTCGCCAGTTTTTGTGGCAGCGTGCCCAGTCTGTGCTCGTGGCAAAGCCTCCCATCGTCCTCCAGTGGGCCTGCTTCATCCTCTCCCGGTGCCCAGCAGACCCTGGTCGCATATTGCAGTGGACTTTGTGAACGGACTACCTCTTTCGGAGGGTAACACTGTGGTATTGACTGTCATAGATAGCTTTTCCAAGGCTGTTCACTTTATCACTCTGACAAAACTTCCATCAGCTACGGAGACGGCGGACCTCATGATTCAACATATCTTCCGTATTCATGGCATTCCTGTGGATGTGGTGTCTGACAGGGGTCCCCAGTTTTCGTCTGCTGTTTGGAAGGCCTTTTGTGAGTCGTTGGGGGCCTCCGTCAGTCTCTCGTCGGGATACCACCCGCAAAGTAATGGTCAAACGGAACGCGCCAACCAGAGCCTGGAGGCCGCACTTTGGTGTGTTTCGGCCCGCAACCCAGGTGCTTGGTCTTCTCAGCTGCCGTGGGTGGAGTATGCCCACAACTCGCTCCCCAATTCTGCTACAGGTAGGTCGCCGTTCCTTGTGATGTACGGTTATCAACCTCCATTGTTCCCGGAACAGGAGAGAGAGGTGTCCGTTCCTTCAGTGCAGGCCAATATCAGTCGCTGTCGGCGGTTATGGCGGAATACACTGTTGGCATGGAGGTTTGGGTGTCGTCGCGTAATCTTCCGTTGCAAGTGGAATCTCGGAAGCTGGGTCCTCGTTTTGTGGGTCCTTATGTTGTGGACAAAGTTATTAATGCCTCCGCTGTCCGGCTGCGTTTGCCACCTTCCCTGGGGATTCACCCGGTGTTCCATGTTTCCTTGCTGAAGCCTGTCTCTACGTGTGCATTGAGCCCTCCGGCCAACCCCCTTCCACCCACCTGGGTCGTCTGTGGCGGTCCTGTGTTTACCGTGCGGCACATTTTGGATGTGCGTGGTCGTGGTCTGGGTTTCCAGTTCCTGGTAGATTGGGAGGGATATGGTCCTGAGGACCGTTCTTGGGTTCCCCGGAAGTTCATTCTGGATCGGTCTCTCCTTGTGGATTTCTATCGCCTCCATCCGGGTCGTCCTGGGCGGACGCCGGGTGGCGCCCGTTGAGGGGGGGGTTCTGTCAGGTTCCTGTGTGTTTGGGAAAACATGATATTTGGTTGGAGTCTGGCTGTTTTTCTTCTGTGCTTGTGTGTGCTTGGTAGGTGCAGGTGGGCGTGGCTGTGCAGGGGTTGGTCCCTTGTTCGGCGCAGCTGCTGTTGATCAGCTCATCAACCACCTGTATAAGAACTTCCTGATCCAGCCAGCCTGCGTCAGATTGTTCTTCGTCCTCTCGTGTTGGATACCTTGGACTCTGGACTGCCTTCTCACCCGCCTGCCACACCACAGCCGAAGACCAATACCTCATGAATCATCCTCCCAGAACTGGGATCGCCTTTATTTTATTTTTACTTCCGTCGTCTGAGCCTGTTTTTGAGTCCGCTATTACAAAACATAACAGATAGCACATAATCCTCCCTTCAATATATGTAATGTATCCTCATTTCAAACAGTACATGACCTGAAATTCAACCATACATTTTGTGCGCCTCACACCTATTTGAAGACGCAAGTAGCCAGCCTACTTTAGTAATAATGGTTGCCACACTGTAATCATATTAACAAATTGTATTATCTTATACAGTGGGGCAAAAAGTACCTGGTTTGGGGGGCCCGTTGCTGTCCCTGTCCACCTGGTCATACTTCTGACTTCTGGATTTAGCCCAGAGAAATGTATTTATTATTCCAATTGGACTCTTAATATCTCACACGGCACAGCCAGAAGAGGACTGGTCACCCCTCTGAGCCTGGGTCCTCTCTAGGTTTCTTCCTAAAATTCAACCTTCTTAGGGAGTTTTTCCTAGCCACTGGAATCCAACACTAATGTTGTTTGCTCCTTGGGGTTTAAGGCCGGGTGTCTCTGTAAAGCACTTTGTGACAACTGCTGTTGTAAAAAGGGCTTTATAAATACATTTGATTGATGATTGACTTCAACTATGAGAGACAAAATGAGAAGAAAAAAATCCAGAAAATCACATTGTAGGATTCTTTATGAATTTATTGGTAGATTATGGTGGAAAATAAGTATTTGGTCAATAACGTATTGAAATTAAAAGTTAATTTCAATTCTTTGTTATATACCCTTTGTTGGCAATGACAGAGGTCAAACGTTTTCTGTAAGTCTTCACAAGGTTTTCACAAACTGTTGCTGGTATTTTGGCCCATTCCTCCATGCAGATCTCCTCTAGAGCAGTGATGTTTTGGGGCTGTCGCTGGGCAACACAGACTTTCAACTCCCTCCAAAGATTTTCTATGGGGTTGAGATCTGGTGACTAGGCCACTCCAGGACCTTGAAATGCTTCTTAAAAAGCCACTCCTTCGTTGCCGGGGCAGTGTGTTTGGGATCATTGTCATGCTGAAAGACCCAGCCACGTTTCATCTTCAATGCCCTTGCTGATGGAAGGAGGTTTTCACTCAAAATCTCACGATACATGGCCCCATTCATTCTTGCCTTTACACGGATGAGTCGTCCTGGTCCCTTTGCAGAAAAACAGCCCCAAAGCATAATTCTTCCACCCCCATGCTTCACAGTAGGTATGGTGTTCTTTGGATGCAACTCAGCATTCTTTCTCCGCCAAACATGACAAGTTGAGTTTTTAACAAAAAGTTATATTTTGGTTTCATCTGATCATATGACATTCTCCCAATCCTCGTCTGGACCATCCAAATGCTCTCTAACAAACCTCAGACGTGCCTGGACATACTGGCTTAAGCAGGGGGACACGCCTGGCACTGCAGGATTTGAATCCATGGCGGCGTAGTGTGTTACTGATGTTAGCCTTTGTTACTTTGGTCCCAGCTCTCTGCAGGTCATTCACTAGGTCCCCCCCGTGTGGTTCTGGGATTTTTGCTCACCGTTCTTGTGATCATTTTGACCCCACTGGGTGAGATCTTGCGTGGAGCCCCGGATCGAGGGAGATTATCAGTGGTCTTGTATGTCTTCCATTTTCTTATAAATGCTCCCACAGTTGATTTCTTGACTGTTTGAGGTTGTGGACAGGTGTCTTTTATACTGATAACAAGTTCAAACAGGTGCCATTAATACAGGTAACGAATGGAGGACAGAGGAGCCTCTTAATGAAGAAGTTACAGGTCTGTGAGAGCCAGAAATCTTGCTTGTTTGTAGGTGACCAAATACTTATTTTACAGAGGAATTTACCAATAAATTCATAAAAAATTCTACAATGTGATTTTCTGGAATTTTTTTCTCATTTTGTCTCTCATGGGTAAAGTGTACCTATGATGAAAATTACTGGCCTCTCTCATCTTTTTAAGTGGGAGAACTTGCACAATTGGTGGCTGACTAAATACTTTTTTCCCCCACTGTATGTATATTGCCTATTCATGCAAACAAATAGCTACATGAATGCATGTCCTGCATCCACATTAAACAATGATAGTAAAAACTGCAAAAAACAACATGAGTATATGACCTGTGTCAACATGAACAAATGAAACTAAACACTGTTAGTTAATGCATTTGTAAATCATTACTAAATTAAGGGTTATCATTATTAACTGTTTGTTCATGTCATTGGTCATTATTCATTCAAGTTAACTACTTTATTCGTTAATGGTAGTTCATGTACCTTTATTGGAAAGTGTAACCAAATTATCTAAAGACAGCAATCTCAGGAATAGTTCTTTAGGCAATAATATATAGTTGTTTTCTCCACTGCAAAGTGAGTAACCAATATGAGTGTTGACTTAAATACACAGGGATGAACGTTGATTTGTTTACCCCCAATAATACCAGAAAAACATTGTAAGGGGAAAAAATGAATCATACCACTCTGGAGTCTTCTCTTGTGTCTTTTGATGGTATCTGTCTTCCAAAGTATGTTAGAAGGTACTAAACCTAGTTGATTTATATACTCCACATGATGCAAAAAAAGAGATGTGCTTTTCAAATGGTAAAATCAATATGGTATATTTAAAATGCAAATAAGAGCAAAGAAATAAATTTCCAGAGAACTTGCATCAACTAAATTGTCATACAGAAGACAATATTCCCAGTGGCAATTTGAACATGATAATATTGTTAACATTTATACAAGCTCAATCAAAAACATGAAAAACCACTGAAACAACATTACAGTTCACATTGAATACACCATTAAAACCAATGGCAAATATTAGACACACATGCAAACTATTTAACATGGTGCCATGATCAGTTAACTTCACATTTCCTTAGTTCGTATTGCACTACCAAGGACCACTGGATTCAAGCATACACATGTACCCTTAAAAATGTAAAATTAACAAAAACAGAAGAAAACAATGAGCCTTCTCATGAAACCAACAAATTTCAAAGCAGCCTCCTGTGAGCCTCTCCACTAATTGACATTATTCAAATACACAAATCTCTACTGCTCCAGTAGTGATATTTTCCTTCTATAACATAACTATTCATCTCTAACCAAGTTAGGCATTGCTTAGACCAATGGACCGGTTCCAGTGCGTCGCAGAATGCCTGCCATTATGTGGCATATCCCACTTAAAAAAGTCTCATTGAGTGCATTTCTTTCATAGAACCAGAGTTACGCACATAAGTATTTTGCAGTTGGCACACACTGATTGCATTCCATCTTATTCCAGCACATTTGAATCTGGCTTTTGAAAGGGTTGAGCTCAGGTCCATAACTACATGTGAGGTACCCGGGGATTGCACCTCGGTTTAAAATAAATTAAATTATTTATTTCAAAATGGTCATTCCTCCAAATTGTAAAATATTCAAGAGCTATGATTTACATTTATTTCAACTGTAGCTGTATAGTTCTTTGGTTACGCTCATTTTGGAGGTTTTGCATTTGCTTGTTAGGGTTGCAAGCAACCACAACTCCAGATGGGAGCCACTCGATCTTTTGCTGTTAATGTTACATAGCTAACTAACATTAACATCAGCCAAAGAAACCGCCTGCCATTTGATTGTGATTTAGAGCAACCTTAGTGAATAAATGTGTTCTGTTGTTCCAGGTATAAGTGGGAACCTATATTTAATATGTCTGTTCGTTACCAACATTTTTATTTAATAAGTAAACCTTTTGTGTTGTAACTTGTGATGCTAGAATGTGATCTACACTAACCCAATTTTGTTTAAAACAAAATGATTGAGAACATAGACAAATTATTAAGTATGTAAATTAATACATGAATATATGCAAATTATTAGGCTAATGTTGGTGACCAATGGAGGAGTAGTCCTATATCACCTATTACATAGTGTTTTTTCCTCATTTTTATTTTCCAGATTGAATCTAGAAAATAAAGTGGATCCAAATGTGGTAGCTTAAAATACAATACACCAGTGAATACACTATTTAAGAGGAAACCAACCAATGTCTAAAAAACTACAAACTTCAAATCAAGTTGGACTTCTGTGTTGAAAGACATAGAAGTTCAGGAACAGAGAGAGGATTGCAGTACAGATGTGCAGCAGGGGCTAGCTCAATTTGCGGCATCAGCAGCTCGCAGTGCCATTTCCGGTGGCAGGTTGAGATGCCACGGCATCTTCCCCGTTACCAGTGGCATTTCCGGTGGCAGGTTGAGTTAGCAGTGGCATTTTTAGTGGCATGTTGAGATGCCACGGCATCTTCCCCATTAGCAGTGGCATTTCCGGTGGCAGGTTGAGTTAGCAGTGGCATTTTTAGTGGCATGTTGAGTTAGCAGTGGCATTTTTAGTGGCATGTTGAGTTAGCAGTGGCATTTTTAGTGGCATGTTGAGTTAGCAGTGGCATTTTTAGTGGCATGTTGAGTTAGCAGTGGCATTTTTATCTGTGGAAACACAAAGGATTTGATCCTCTCCTCAGAAAACATTACAGCAAACATGTGACTTTATTCAATGACATGAAGGTATGTAGACTGTTCTCTTTTGGTCTTATTTGTGGACACAACTCCTGGTCTTCAATCGCAATCACAATAGTATCTGACTGGAACATACATTGAAGTCACGGATCTTTACAGATATATTCCATATCACAATGAAAATGTTTAGCATATTAACTATTTGTATTTGAAAGACCAAATTTATAAGAACCTTATATAAGGACAACATGACGAAGAAAGCTATAGTAACCGAGCACATTAACTATTTTGATTTTGAAACTAATATCCTGTCATTTTTGGGAAGGAAACCTTTTTAGTCAGATGAATGCTGGTTATACAGGGAAGGATTGACATTACTTTTCAGGCAGAGGAGGGGGAACGGGAGTAATGAATAATTAAAATGTTGCCTTGAAGGTGCAACATTTTACAATTTTCTTTGTTAACCCTTCTTAATATCCCCTGTCAAATTGTTTTCATGCTTTTTACTTACTTAATACCACAGACAGACGAGGTTTATCCAGAGACTGGAAAAAATACTGATAGTACCTGGAACTGTAGTTGAGAAGCAGCTATTCATAACAGAGGTCATTTTGCCAGAGGTAAAATAATGAGGATATGTAATGTTTACAAATAATACAACTACATTTACAGGAAAACTAATTACTGAGTAAGTTATGCCATACAACAAGTGTCACTCGATTTTGGATAATTTGGAGAACATAATTTCCAGAATACATACCACAACAAGAAAAAATAGAATCATGACTTTCTGCTAATAGTTGTTAAAATCCAAACTGAAGTACTTGAGTATGACTATTAATTTTAGTGAGTACATAAATGTACAGTATACAAGACGAAATACTTTAATGGGTTTGAAGCTGATAATTTCTGACATGCTTATTATTAAAAATAATTAAATTTTTTGTTACATGTGTCGTTACCAAGCAGAATCTGTGCTTCTAACCACCACACCTTCAAAGAAAAAGAAAGGGTAGGGTACAGGATGTTCTTTCCGATGTTGGTGTGCAATTCGATATGAAACATCACTTAATGCATTATGCTTGCTGTGGCATATTAGCAGGTGATGTTTTACATAAATCACATTTACAGATTATTTCCTTTTTCCCCAGAGCTGCAAGAAAGGCAGCTGAAGAAACCGAGACCACCGAAGAGGTAAAACCATTTGTCAACTCCTACCCAAAACCATTTCCCACAAAAATGTATTTAACTCAGGACAGTTATCTTGTCAAAATTGGCAATCTGTAATATATTAATAAGTGTGTATGTGTTGCAGTCAGAGAGACAAGTGTTGTCGGTTGCTTGACCATAGAATACAGCATTGCTTACTGTGACAGGAAGCTTTTTTGTTTTGTTTGATGTGTATTGAAGATGCTCTGGATACAGATTAGTTGCATGACCATTTATTATTTTTTTTATTTACATGTACAATTAAGACAATTATGAATATATACTGACATTTATTTTAGAGGGTTTTAGATGGAACCCACAGTGTTAATAAATACAGCATTTGTTGGTACAATTTATTTTAATGTTTCATTCAGATGTACTGTAAATGCTCTATAAGTCTGAAGTCTTGACTTGGGAAAAACATAAATTATCAATAACAGACTTTTTTTACTGCAGGAAAACCTTCTTATCCAACATAGCCTGGCTGCAGCTGACTGGTGCGATAAGGCAACATTCAATGGAGGACTGAAACTCCCTGCTGTCCTTTTTATGGACAGAGAAGAAAGAAAAGAAGCCATCCAGGAGATGGACACCTGGGATGGGGAACTGGATGAGGATTCTCCAGCAGAACTTTTTACATTCGTTTTTGAAAGAAAAAAGGACTACGACAACTTCTGGGAAGAATGTGTTGATAAAAACAATTACAGACTGTTTACAAGATTTGAGGAACAGTGATTGTTAAAATATTTTTATATTGTGTTATATTAAAGAGTTTTGTTCCTAAACACAGCCTAGTAATTCATACCAAGACCTTTGCACATGGTTTTAAATTAGAGTCCTGTGATGCACAGATACGTATAAATATCACCTAGTATAGTAAGCTATAAATGTTGAGGGTTTTAAGTCAATAATTTTGTATAGGTAATCTTTTACAAAATCTTGTTTAATTTACAATCAGAAAGGGACAGCTGCCACAGGGGGCCAGTGGCAATTGCCACCAACATTGGCAGGTGCTTTGCCAAGTGTAAGCCTATAGCCAAAATATTTCTTTCCTTAGCACTGCAACATTACAGACTAATACAAATAAAATATTATAAATAATCAAAGAAACGTTGAAAAAAATGAAGAAATAGGGTCATGGAAATGCTACCAAGTGTAATATTGGCAAATGTTAACAATTCTAAACTATAAGGTATCTCACTAGCAAATGCTACAAACACCAGCAGTTGCAGTCGGATAAGCTCTTTCCTCTACAGTACGACATGCTACTGGTTTGGTTGTGTATGTTGAGCAGTGGGTGATTTCGGACACAGCCCTTGTTTGCCAGCCTTCTACCCCATAATCGGTCTAGTAAATTTGTGGCATCTCAGGCTGCCACCGGCATCTCAACCTGCCACTATAAATGCCACTGCTAACTCAACCTGCCACTATAAATGCCACTGCTAACTCAACCTGCCACTAAAAATGCCACTGCTAACGGGGAAGATGCCGTGGCATCTCAACATGCCACTAAAAATGCCACTGCTAACTCAACATGTCACTAAAAATGCCACTGCTAACTCAACCTGCCACCGGAAATGCCACTGCTAACGGGGAAGATGCCGTGGCATCTCAACCTGCCACCGGAAATGCCACTGCTAACTCAACCTGCCACCGGAAATGCCACTGCTAACTCAACCTGCCACCGGAAATGCCACTGCGAGCTGCCGATGCCGCAAATTGAACTAGCTGTCACTCCAGGTGTGAGAGACAGGGAGAACAATGCCATTCATATTCATTTGTAATTAACATATACTGTACCAACATAGGAATAAGCAACTTATGAGAAAGTGAAACTAAATGCTAAAACCTTTTTAAATATCATGTAGTTACATTTGTAATTAATATGTACCTACCTAGGATTAAAACCTGTTAGTGCTAGCTGCCTGCTAATTTTCTGAGACGTCCCGGTGCCAGGACACCAAACGTTTATGCCACAAAGTGTGCCAATATTTTTTTTTTGTTATCGGCATATTATATATGTGCAGAAAGCTTAGAATCTCGTTAATCTAACTGCAGTACACATTTTAAAGTAGCTATGACGGTGACCAACTCCCATGCAAGTGTTTTAGTATAGTAAACATTCACAAAAATGGCACCAGGGTCACTAGTTTGGTGTCTGATGGTAAATTGTGTACTTACAATGAACCGTCTTCTTCTGATTTCTTATCTTGATGGTCCCAGAGATTTAGCCAAGCATCGTTTTGTTTGATAAATTCTGTTTTTATAATCCAAAACGATTCATGTTCTCCACAGTGTTTTACAACAAAATCCAACTCGGAGCAAAACTAGGTTTTAACAACGCAATAATTGGTATTCCTGAAAATAACAGTCTCTAGCATTTAACCAGACAGACTTCTTGTAACACTTGTCGTGGTGTAGTGTTGGTTAGGAACCAGGCGCAGGTAGTAATCTCGTTTGTGGGTTTAATACTCAACAAACAAACCAAACACGAACGGAAAACAATACTAATGACTGAATGAAATAAAAGTGCGCAACATGCGTCTTAGCAATAAACATTCAAACAGTACATTAAACAACACTCACCGATTAACTAACAAACAGCAACAATGACAGCGACAGCAACAATGATCCACAATGTGGGGAGCAGAGGGGAAACATATATACACATACAAACGAGCTAGATTGGGACCTGGTGTGGAAGATGGGAAACATGTGACAGTCCGGGATGTGTTCGTGAGAATATGGGAACTTGTGGAAATATGGCACGGTGGCGCTGCTGCTCACCGCACCATGACAGTACCCCCCCCCCAAAGGCCCGGCCACCGGACGGGCCAAGACGAACCCCAGCCCAAGGGAGGGGGGGCGGGGCAGCGCAGTACCCCCATCGGCACAAACCCGCCGAGGGGGCGGAACAGCTGCGACTAACCAGGGTGGCGGAGCCGTCGGGACAGGCCGGGGAGGCAGAACCGGCCGAAGATCAGGAGCCGGCGGAGGGTCAGGAGCCGGGAGAGCCGACGGAGGGTCGGTGGCCGGCGGAGGGTCAGAGGCCGGGAGAGCCGACGGAGGGTCGGTGGCCGGCGGAGGGTCAGAGGCCGGGAGAGCCGACGGAGGGTCGGTGGCCGGCGGAGGGTCAGAGGCCGGGAGAGCCGACGGAGGGTCGGTGGCCGGCGGAGGGTCAGAGGCCGCCGACGGAGGGTCGGTAGCCGGAAGAGCCGACGGAGGGTCGGTAGCCGGAAGAGCCGACGGAGGGTCGGTAGCCGGAAGAGCCGACGGAGGGTCGGTAGCCGGAAGAGCCGACGGAGGGTCGGTAGCCGGAAGAGCCGACGGAGGGTCGGTAGCCGGAAGAGCCGACGGAGGGTCGGTAGCCGGAAGAGCCGAAGGAGGGTCGGTAGCCGGAAGAGCCGAAGGAGGGTCGGTAGCCGGAAGAGCCGAAGGAGGGTCGGTAGCCGGAAGAGCCGAAGGAGGGTCGGTAGCCGGAAGAGCCGAAGGAGGCGCCGGGGCGGCCGGGACAGGAGAGGGCGGTGGCAGCCAAACCCCGGCAAGCTCAGGCGGTGCAGGCCACTCCTCCTCGGCCTCAGGCGGTGCAGGCCACTCCTCCTCGGCCTCAGGCGGTGCAGGCCACTCCTCCTCGGCCTCAGGCGGTGCAGGCCACTCCTCCTCGGCCTCAGGCGGTGCAGGCCACTCCTCCTCGGCCTCAGGCGGTGCAGGCCACTCCTCCTCGGCCTCAGGCGGTGCAGGCCACTCCTCCTCGGCCTCAGGCGGTGCAGGCCACTCCTCCTCGGCCTCAGGCGGTGCAGGCCACTCCTCCTCGGCCTCAGGCGGTGCAGGCCACTCCTCCTCGGCCTCAGGCGGTGCAGGCCACTCCTCCTCGGCCTCAGGCGGTGCAGGCCACTCCTCCTCGGCCTCAGGCGGTGCAGGCCACTCCTCCTCGGCCTCAGGCGGTGCAGGCTGCTGCCACTGGCAGGAAGGAGGCGCTGGCTGCTGCTCCAATGCAGCAGGGGGCGCTGACTGCCGCTGCTGGCTGGTAGGAGGCGCTGGCTGCTGCTCCAAAGCAGCAGTGGGCAATCGGCGCCGTGGCGCAGGGACAGGGGCGGCGGAAGGCCGCGGAGCAGGAAGCGGTGTGCGCCTAATTGCCAGCCTACAGCCTGGCCAGCCTGCACGGGGTCGAGGAGGCACCGGACATAGAGGGGGCGCCGTCGGGACTTCCCCCGTGCACCCACTCAGCCCCCCCCCTAAAATTTTCCTGGGGGGACCTCGGACCAAGCGTTGGGCACCTCGCCCTCTTCTTCCTCCGGCCTCGCCTGCGTCCTGTCCTTCCTGCCTCCTGCATGTCCTGCAGGAGACCCTTCACCAGCTCCCCTTGCTCTTTGGTGAGGGGCTTGACCACTCCATACTGGTCCATGCCCCACAGCGGCACCCCGAACCCGTCTTGGGGCAACCCCCAACACTGCTCCCCAAGGGGATCCTCCTCCACTCTCTCATAGACCGCTTCGTCGTCATCTGAGGAGAGGGAGTCAGACCCCCAATCGCCCCTCCAGGTATATACCCTCTCTGGAGGGACTGCCTGCTGGTTCCAGGTTTGGTGGATCATTCTGTAACACTTGTCGTGGTGTAGTGTTGGTTAGGAACCAGGCGCAGGTAGTAATCTCGTTTGTGGGTTTAATACTCAACAAACAAACCAAACACGAACGGAAAACAATACTAATGACTGAATGAAATAAAAGTGCGCAACATGCGTCTTAGCAATAAACATTCAAACAGTACATTAAACAACACTCACCGATTAACTAACAAACAGCAACAATGACAGCGACAGCAACAATGATCCACAATGTGGGGAGCAGAGGGGAAACATATATACACATACAAACGAGCTAGATTGGGACCTGGTGTGGAAGATGGGAAACATGTGACAGTCCGGGATGTGTTCGTGAGAATATGGGAACTTGTGGAAATATGGCACGGTGGCGCTGCTGCTCACCGCACCATGACACTTCTGCGTTGCCTATATGCTTCGCACCACGTAAGCAAAGATATGCAGTTTGGCACCGGTTAACGCATGTCTTTGGTAGCGTGTAACTCCCTCAAATGACGACCAATGTATTTGAAACTCGCTAGGTTTAGAGCACACGAGCCACACTTTACGGCAATTTTTGAAAGATCACCGTCAGACGCACATACAGGACACACCAACAGTGCGCACCACCCCAACAAATCTTCAACCAAACTTGACTATTGCGCAAGACGCATAGCTGTCGCTGCTCACGAAACTATACCTGGCATTTAAAGTTTAAATGGCTACTGTGGAAAAGCAACATAGGAGACCAATTTGGACTTAATTTTTGGAAGAAATCATGGACTGTGAGTCAAGCAACTTGGTGAGTACAATAAGATATATTGCCCAAGACAAACAGTGTACTAACATTAGCATATTAGGCCATGTTATGCTATGTCATATAGTTTCTGAGCATTTACTGCCAATTGGGTCACGTCATAGTATATTTCAGTTCATAATGTCCTTATATGTAACCAATTGTCTGTGATTTGGCTATGACATTTTGTGGCTGTTTCTTATGGCCTATTCATCCATTCAACAGTGATTTAGGAGGTCCCTCTGGCTCTTGACCCCCACTGTGACGCCATCATCTGACTGGCCATTTCAGAGATTTCCCAGAAGTCGATAAGTCTCCCCCTTCTTTCTCCTATTCCCTTCTACTCTTTTCCTTTCTACTCGTGCCAACTGTTTGCTTACTATCTATGTGTGTAAGGAGGCATATATACCACATATGATCTAACATCATAGGTGGTGATCTAACATATGATGCAAACACCACATATGATGTTAGATCACCACATAATGTGCAAACACCACATATGATGCAAACACCAATTATGATGTTAGATCGCCACATATGATGCAGTCACCACACATGTTAGATCATTGGACCCGCCTCCTTGTGGCGCCTCCTGTTAGTATCTTTATGAAGGAAAGCTAATTTTCCATCATGTGTAACATTCCTGGGAGTGTGTAACCCTTATATTAATCACTTTTGCACTGTTCTGTGTATGTTCTGTGTATGTAACTTGCAAATTCATAATGTGTCCTAAGTGTCCAATTTGGCACAAAGTGGCCAATCTGGAAAGGACACTTTGGCCTTGCTTTACAAATGAGTAAGTAGATCACTGAATTTTATATCAAATGGCCATGAAACTTTACCCAGATCCTGCTGACATCTAGTAGATCAAGTGGAAAGTTCCTCCAGGTTCCTAATTCATGTTTGGCCTTCCCAACTGCAACTCAAACATGATGAGGATTTTTATTTTTTTAAACGTATGTTTTTGGTTTGTTTTATCTTCTGCCAAATCTATTCTGTTATACTTTCCTGCATTCATTTATAATTCCTGCAAACTACAGTGTCTCCTTTCAAATGGTACCAAAAGAAATTCTACTATATTCAGGCCATGAGCTACAAGCATTTAGATTTAGGTACATCATTTTAGGCAGAAATTAACTTTTTTTGCACTTGAACTAACAGTATAATTCCCTATAAAAACAGACCCAAAGCATGATGCAGCCAACACTACTTCAATGTGGGTAAGGTGTTCTTTGGGTGCAGTGTTACTTTTGTGCCAAACATACCTTTTGGAATTAAGGCCAGAAACTTCAACCTTGGTTTCATCAGACCATAACACATTTTCCCACGTGCTTTTGGGGGACTTCAGGCGGGCTAGGATATTTATCTTGCCCCCCTACCCTATAGCCCATTCATATGAAGAATACGGGAGATTGTTTTCACATGTAGCTCACAGCCAGTCACGTGTGAGTTTCAAATATGCCTTAACGGCCCCCCAGCGTGAGTTCAGCACTCACTCAGAGTTCCAGAATTTGATTGTGATGTCACAATACATTTAATCTGCAGCTTCCCAAAAACACCACGCTGCTTACTAGTTATGCATAAAAAAATATTTCAATTATATTAACAAACCTCTACCAGTAGAAACTGTTAAAAATGTATATTGAATAATTATGAACCAATCTTAAAAAGGCTGTCCTTTTTCTAAAGATCGCGGCGAGAAAGATACTGAAACGCTTCACTTGTTGTATCAATAAAACATACGCAATCTATCAGGCAATAGGTGGTGTGTAAATGTATTCACGTAATTATTCAGAAGCTCTCAAAAAATTATGATTTCCGATTCTTGCATTTAGTAATGGACAAATGCGATCAGTGAAAAAGAAAATTTTTGAGGATTACGTTGAGCTTTTTTCTCAACAAAAGTAGTGCTGTAATACTGTTTTAGTTTGCGCCATCGGTTCGCTACTAGATCTGCCAATTGAGCTATTGTGCGTGAACCCATAACAAAACAAACTGACTGGATTAACCCCACGTTAGCTACGTGCATTGAATGGCGTTCAGACGGTTGACATGAACAGTCACTTTGCCAGGTAAGGAACACTACATACTGTACATTGCATTGCAAGCTTCTCTCTTTGACTCGAATTCAAAGAGCAGCAAAAGCTGGTTTATGTTTAACTGTAGCTAGCTAGCAAACGTCAGCTAACCGCTAGCTAACAAAGTGTGACCTGTAATGCAGTGCAGCTAAAATGACAATCATAGTTTTCCCAGGATGGCAAATCTGTCCAAAAGACTGGCAAATGCAAATGACCATCAGGTCTTAGAGTTACTCACTTTTCTTTATCTTTGGTTGATAAAAAGCATAGCAGCGCCCTCAACGGGTAAAGTAACTTCTAGAAAGTTTTTACACAATGATTTTGACCGGTTGTCAGCTCTTTCAGGAAATGGTTAGATGCTCTATAGTAGTCGCTAATTGTTGAAGTCTAACAATTCCCCGAGTTGGTTTGTTGGAAAGGAGAATAAAACACCAGGAGTCAGGTCAATTATCGTATCGTATATCCATTTATTATAGAAGGTTCTGGAGACAGAGTGTCGCCACACAATGTCCGAAGATCAACAGTCACATCAGCATTATTTATATTTCAAATACGCCCAAAAGATAGAGGCGTTAAGTTAGCAAAGCAAGTGTGCCATTGGTCCAATTTATGTTCTATACCTTATATGTGTAAATGCAGCCCCAAGCGTCATCTTTGCCCTTTATGTTTTATATCTTGAATTTCCCCAATATGTGTGTGCATTATTAATATGTTTCCTGTTTTGTCAAAGACAGGCTGTCTGCTCTCCTACACTTCCTGTTCTCTACTTGCACCTTCAGTTTCAGCTCCTGATACAGACATTCAACACGTTGCCTGAATGCTCACAATAGTTCAACAACTTATTCAATCAATAAATCCACAATTCCCCCTTTTGATCTCTCCCCAGAGAGATCACCCCTATTCGCCAAGCTCCAGTTCTCCTGGGTCATGCTGCTCCAGTAGAGGCATCAGCATCCCTGGTGGCAGTCCTGGAGCCTTCTCAATGGCTGTAGAGATCACTCTCATGGCAAGCCCTCTTATGCATGGGATACAACAACACCCACAAGTAACCATTATAGCACAAAATGTAGCAAGCGATAAAAGAACAGACATTGTCAAACCTTTCCACTGGCCGAACATCGAGGTCATCCATTCCTCCAGCAGGTTATCTATCCCAGAATGCTCGTATGCAACCCCTTGACATAGTCCAATTCAATGCCCCCAAATTTCCTCAAGCAGGTGTCCTCAGGTGGGGTCGCGAACCTCTTCGCTGGGGGAATGAAGACCCAATGCCAACCTGGGAAACCTGTAACAACATACAACACACATCATTATTCCACCAATGTCCATGTACCACTTTATTCTATTCTCATCTCCCCAGACCTTTCTCTGTAACCCTGTCATCTTGGTACGAGTGGTAGGAGCCACTCGGTGTCCTAAACCCCCTTTTGTTACAGTATTCTTCAGTTCCTTCCCCTAAAAGTCTATTCCCCATCCCGGTCCGCTCCGGGGACCGGTCAGGCTGGTTTTGGTCCTCCTCCTGTCCACACTGGGGGGAGATCCTCCTTCCCTGTTTGGATGAGGTCCGTCAGCGACCTCCTTGGCTCCTGCGCTCTCCCTTGTCCCTCAGGCGGACCGCATGGCTCGTTCTCTCCACCACCTGATGAGGACCCATCCACCTTGGCTCTGACCACTTTCGCTTGATGACCTTCAGCAGCACCCACTCCGCCTGGGGCAGGTTCTGGTCCAGCGGGTGCAGGTTCCTCCGTTCTCCGACTCTATTGGAGAATTCTGAAACGAGAGCTCGCAATTCATCAAAATACACTCTGTGATCTTTGGGCCACTTTTCCCCTTCCGGGACCGCAGGCCCCACGGCTGGTCCTGGAAACTGTCTCCCCGTCAGCAGCTCGTATGGGGTGAACCCAGTGGTCTGATTTAACCAGCATCGAATCGTCATGAGTGCCAGTGGCAGTGCATCTACCCAGTTCAATTTAGTCTGTGCACATATCTTAGCCAACTTGTTTTTTAAATTTTGGTTAATCCTTTCTACCTTTCCCTGGGACTGTGGGTGGTATACAGTGCCAAAAGCATGTTTTAGACCCAATAAGCTCTCTACCTTCGGTAAATCACTGTTCTTAAAGTGAGTCCCATTGTCTGACCTGATTTTTTCTGGGAAGCCGTGTCTGGGAATGTACTGGTTCACTAAACACTTGATCGATCAATCAATCAATCAATCAAATTCATTTATAAAGCCCTTTTTACAACAGCAGTTGTCACAAAGTGCTTTACAGAGACACCCGGCCTTAAACCCCAAGGAGCAAACAACAGTAGTGTTGAATTTCAGTGGCTAGGAAAAACTCCCTAAGGTTGAATTTTAGGAAGAAACCTAGAGAGGACCCAGGCTCAGAGGGGTGACCAGTCCTCTTCTGGCTGTGCCGGGTGAGATATTAAGAGTCCAATTGGAATAATAAATAAATTTCTCTGGGCTAAATCCAGGTGTGACCAGGTGGACAAGGACAGGGACCGCAACGGACCCCTCAAACCAGGTAATCCGCAGGTGTGGACCAGGACCTCATCTCCTTCTAAAATGTAAAACTGGAGGAAACTGAGAAAAGTTAGTAGTACATCCCTCATATCCCCCAGCACAATAATATAGCAGCGTAACACCTTGGAACTGAGACGGGGGGGTCCGGTGACACTGTGGCCCTACCCGGGGGAGGCCCCGGACAGGGCCCAACAGGCAGGAAATCAATCCAACCACATTGCCAGGCATCAACCAAAGGGACACCCACCAACCGCAACCCCCCTGAATGAGGGCCGAGTATTGCTAGCGGCGTACAGCCCAATTGCACAAGTGCGCAACAGAGAGTCAACAACAAGCCAGTGACTCTTCCCCCGAAAGGCATTGGAGGGAGGGCATCCCAGTGGCGACAAGAGCCCACCTGGCAAGACAGCAAGGGTGGACAGTATCAAGCCTACTGGTCACCTTCACGCCCCCGGGCCAGGCTACACCTAATTATAAACCGTGCTGTAGAGATGAGTTTTTAGTAGACACTTGAAAGTTTGCACTGAGTTTGCATTTCTAACCTTAATTGGCAGATCATTCCACAGGAGTGGAGCTCTATGAGAAAAGGCCCTGCCGTCAACTGTTTGTTTAGAAATTCTAGGTACAATTAAAAGGCCTGTAGGTATGTATGGCTGGATCATTTCAGCCAGGTAAGTAGGAGCAAGTCCATGTATTGATTTATAGGTTAAGAGTAAAACCTTAAAATCAGCCCTAACCCTAACAGGCAGCCAATGTAAGGACGCCAGGACAGGAGTAATGTTTTCAAATTTTTATTTTTTTTGTTCTAGTTAGGATTCTAGAAGCCGTGTGCAGCACTAATTGAAGTTTATTTATTAATTTTTCTGGATAACCAGAGAGAAGGGCATTGCAGTAATCTAGTCTAGAAGTAACTTTTCTCAGCCTGGAACGAGTCACTGTGGCAATAGGTAAAGCTGAACTAACTACTCTGGCTATGCTATTGACAGACTCCACTATGCTAGCAGGCTGGCTAACAGCCTGCAGCCTGACCTGCACCCTATCTCATGTTAAAGCTATAGGAGTTAGACTCCTGTCAATGTTCCTAGATAAAAGAAGAGCACCACTCCAGCTAGGATGGAGTCCGTCGCTCCTCAGCAGATCAGGCCTGGCCCTATTTCTGGGAGAGTCCCAAAAAGAAGGCCAGTTATCTACAAACTCTACCTCCTGCGACGGGCAGAACTCTGTTTTCAGCCAGCGATTGAATTGCGCAAGTCTGCTGTAGAGCTCGTCACCACCCCTAGCTGGGAGGGGGCCAGAGACAATTACTCGATGCCGACACATCTTTCTAGCTAATTTACACGCTGATGCTATGTTCTGCTTCGTAACCTCTGACTGTTTCATCCTAACATCGTTGGTGCTAACGTGGATAACAATATCTCTGTACTCTCTATACTTGCCACTTTTAGACTTCGCTAGCACCAACCCCAGATTTGCGGCTACGTCAGTGGCTCTGCCCCCCGGTAAACAATGTACTATCGCCGGCTGATTCTTTAGTCTAATACTGCGTGTAATGGAATCGCCGATGACTAAAGTTTTCAGTTTTTCAAGGCCACCGGTAGAACATGCCTGCCGATCATTCCCCTCCTAAGATGGCTCGGGCCTTGACTCCGACTCCAGTGGGCAAAACCTGTTCAAAGTCTCAGTTGGTTTTAGCAACGATTCAGGTTTAACTGGTCGACGGCATTTCTTCCCAGTGACCAAGAGAAAGTTATTGCCCGGCTGCAGGAGCTGTGCCGGGGGCTAACAAAACTATAGTTTCTACCTGGTGGCACTGACGCAGATTTTTCTATTTCTACACTAGCATAATCCTTGCCTGGCATTGGCGTCAGAAGCCGAGCCTCTAACTCGGCTATCTTTAACTTAAGACGAACATTCTCCTCCGTGTTGTTGCTACAACAATTACAGTGATAAGGCATTGTAATGATACTTAGCCTCAGGTGTTCAGGTGTGAGTAGTTATGTTAATTATGTCCAAAAAGAGTCCCGGTGTAGAAAAGTTGGGTAAGAGGTCAACAGATAAATATTGCGTTGGAAAAACTCTAAAATAGAATTTTGACCAATTAGTTTATATCGAGTAAATTAGAAAAAGTTTGGCAAGTAGCCAGGTAGGTAACAGCAAGCAGAGTACAGCACGTCAACAATCCCACAATGCAGTTAGAGCAAAAGTGTCGTCCAGTTGAATGAATATCTTGATCACTGTCTGACTGTCCTCCCTTCTTGCCGGCCAGGCTTCTGGCCACCCTGTGAACACATCCACACACACTAACATGTAACGGCACCCCCGTACAGTTTCCCCCATGTCCGTGTAGTCTATCACTATCTCTTGTCCAGGTCTCGTCGTCATGGGGAACGCCCCCATCTCAGGTTTGATCGTCGGTTTTGGATTGTGGTGAGTGCAGATGGTGCATGTCCTAGTGTAGTTGCGTACCATGTCTACCATAAACGGGTGCCACCAATGGCACAAGTTCCTCAACATCTGCGCTGGCCCTACATGGCCCAACCCATGGGCTTCTGCAAATGTATCTCCTTGCAAGGCTGGTGGGAGTATTACTCTACCGTCTGGCCCTCTCCAGAGCCCGCTCGTCTCTGTTGCTCCTCTCTGTTGCCAAATTGTTTTCTCTTGTGGGGAAGCCCCCTTTTGATGTCTCACTAGCTCTTCTCTCTCAGGGCCTTCTCCCCACCCCACTTCCTCTTCTGCTCTTACCATCATCACTCGCGGAGTGTACCCTGCTGCCTGTTTTGCTGCTGTATCTGCCGCTTGATTTCCCTGAGCTACGGCACTATTTGAGTTATCGTGTCCTTTGCATTTTATGATGGCTACCTTTTCGGGCAGGTCCAGGGCCTCGGCTAGTTCTCTCATCTCTGCCTCGTGTTTAATCGGTTTGTCCCCTGCTGTTCTAAACCCAGCTTTTAACCACTGTCCTAGCTCCACGTGCTCCTAACCACGTGCGCTGCGCCTACCGCGTATGGCGAATCTGTGTAAATGTTAACTCTCTTCCCCTTGGCCTGCCTGAGTGCCTCAATCACTGCTCTCACTTCTGCTCTCTGAGCTGACTGCAGCCCCTGGAGCCTCTCTGCTTTCACTGTGACTAAACCTTCTGGTGTTAGTTTCACTACCGCAAAGGCCGCCCTCAGCCCATCTTGTTCGTGTCTGAAACAGCACCCATCAGTGAAGAGGTCCTCTGCCCCTGGGAGGGGTTCTGCCTCCAGATCGGTTCGTGTCTTACTCTCCCTCACTACCTCTTGCGCTCACTCATGTGGTAGCCCTGTCCCCATTCGGTCTGCCATATTTATCCCTTCATGTGTGAAAGTCAAATTTGGAGCCCCGAGAATTTTGCTTAGGTGTTGTTGCCTGAGGGAAGTCATAGTGAACATCTGTGAATTTACATACGCCACTACACTGTGTGTTGTGATTATCTGAAGTTGATGTCCCATCACTATGTGTGCGCATTTTTGAATGAGTCTTGCTACCCCCGCTGCATGCTGTGTGCAGGTGGGGTGCCTTTTTCGGTTTTGTCAAATCCTACGCTTATGTACATAAGGATGTTCCTATCTCCCCCCTTTTTCTGAAACAGGACCCCGTTCATGACTTGTCCTGTTTCAGAAACATCTAGAAAAAAGGGTTTTGTGTAGTCGGGAATTGCCAAATCAGCTGCGGTGGCTAGTTGTTGTTTCAGCAAAATGAAGGCCTGGTCGGCCGGGCAAGTTCAATTGAGAGTGGCTTTAAGTTTACGCATTCCCTGCTCTTTAACTAGCGCTCTAAGTGGCTCTGTGAGCCCTGAATAGTTTGGGATGTAATTGCGGCTGTACCCCGTGAGCCCCAGGAATGATAGCATTTCCTGAACAGTAGTGGGTTTAGGATGGTGGAGGATGGTCGTGCGGTGTGCTGGGGAAAGCCCCGCTCCCTTCTGCGAGATTACTCTGCCCAGAAAGGAGACCTGTGTTCTTACCAGCTGTAGCTTTTCTTTCGACACCTTGAACCCTTTCTCAGCCAGTCTGGTGAGGACCGTCATTGTAGCTTGGATGCAGGCGGCCACCATCGGGGCCGCCAGCAGCAGGTCGTCTACATACTGGACCAAAGTTACCCCTGTAGGCAGGCAGCATCCCTGCAGCGCTTCTCTCAGTACCTGGTTGAATATACCAGGGGAAAGCGCGAACCCCTGTGGTAGTCTCGTGTATCGCCATTGTCGACCCCTATGTGTGAAAGAAAAAATATCACGAAGTTCCTCTGCTAGTGGGAGACAGAAAAAAGCATTAGCCAGGTCAATGCAGGTGAACCATTTTTGATCAGGGGTCAAATTAGTGAGTGCTACATACGGGTTAGGTACCGGTATGGTGGGTGTGAGTAAAATGTCGTTAATAGTTCTGAGATCATGGGCCATACGGTATTTCCCTGTCCCTTTCTTTTCTACCGTTAGGATAGGCGTGTTCCACGCGGAACATGACTCCTCCAACACCCCTGTGGGCCACAAACCATTCAATGTCACATCTAACCCTTCCTCTGCCTCTGGTTTGTGTGGGTATTGGGGTAGCCATATGGGCTCTCCCGGTCTGATTTTAAAGGTGACCGGTGGGCAATCGGTGAGCCCCACGTCCGTGGGGCCCTTGGACCACAGTGAGTCCGGCAACTCATTAAGTCTTGCCGTGGCTACAGGGTGATCCATCTTTTCCCTCCCATGATCCCGAGTTATCTCCCTTCGCTCTAAATATACCCAATCCGTCCCTGGTGCCTCTAACCGATATGTTTTACAGCTGGGTGAGTACCATACGTTTGGTACTCATCCAGCTGTAACCGCCCTTTTAACCATGGGCCCCAGGTCTTTTGCTTGGTGTTTAGGATGCAGGGCCAGTGACACATGCGGGACGGACTCCTCCGCCATCATGTACCACTGTTCCTGCTCGTCTGTCAACTGTACATCTGCCGCTACCCCTTCAGGGCCTACATATATGAATTTAGACCCGACCTGCCACGTGTCCCCACACACTGCATCCCCGAACCCCTCTCTATACACCTCATCGCCCTGCCGATCATAAAATAGGGTTACATGTGGGGGGTCTGGCAGAGGAAAGTACGGCTCGAGGAGGGAGATCCACGGCCTCCACTTGAAGTACTGGGATAAAATGCCCTGTTTGTCCGCCTTTTCCGGTATCAATAGTCCCCAATATATTTCCGCTATTTCACCCTTCACCGGTTGTACCAGGTACTGCCCTTTGCGTGTGGTTTCAGGTCCGCACACCGCCGACGTCCCGTCTGGTAACGTGACAGTTAGTCCATCTGGAGAACATAAGATATTAGCCCCCAGTTTTATCAACAAGTCTCTCCCCAATAAGTTCACTGGTGTGTTTGTCGACACCACATACGGATGGCTGAGGGCCTGTTTACCCAGTATCGTTTTAAGAGGAAATGTCATTGGCTAAGTCTGTCCCACCCCTTCAATACCCACAACCTCCACTGTCTTGGAGGATAGTAGTCCTGTGGCGGGCGGGGCGGTGATGGTGGAAAAAGTGGCACCTGTGTCAACCAGAAAGGGGAAGTCCCTCCCGTCGACATTCAGGGACAGCATAGGGTCTGCCCTTCCCCCGCTGTCCCCTCCCCTCCCTGTAGACCGTCACGCCTGGTCCCACCCTCCCTCATAAGAGAGTGGGTATTGTCCAGGTGCACTAGGTGGTGGGACGGCGTGCATGTTGGGAACTGGAGCTGCCCCTTGGTTTGGGTATCCTCTGCCCCTTGTAGTGTTCTGTGGGCAGTCTCTGGACCAGTGGTTCGGGTCACCACACGTAAAGCAGGCTCCGTATGGGACTTGGGCTCCTGGAGCCCCTCTGCCTCTACCCCGCCCCCTCCCCCTACCATAACCTCCCCTCGGAGTCCCTGGTTGATAGGGCGCGGTGAATGCCCCCCGGCCACCGTGAGGTTGGGGTGCCCATGTGGGAACAGGGTATAAGTCAGGTGTGTCAGGTTCTCCTGAGCCTAGGGCTGCCATCTGTCTGTGTTTCTTTTTCCCTTCATTGACCCTCACTTTGGCTTCGTCCAGCTGTAAGCGCAGCAGTTTTTCTTTCAGTTAATCTATCTGTTTATCTTTCTCTGTCTCCTCATCTTTAGCCCTATGTAAATGATGCACTATGTGTCTTTCCCATATGTGTGATTCACTACCCGGCAAGTCAGGATTTGCCATCATTGCCTCTTTTATTTTCTCTGGAAGTCCCTCTAAGACCGCCCTTCTAAACCACTCCTGCTGCAGACCTCCTTTCCCCGGGTGGTGCCCTGTGTGTTTGGTCCATGTTTCTTTACATACTTCTAAATACTGTCTAAGGTGTTGCTCTTTTTCCCAAGGTAACTTGGGCATCGGAGCCCCAGCGGGCAAGGGAAATCGTTCCCTCAGGGCCGTGGCTATGCGCCCGACCACCTGACTGAAAGGGGTGTCGTCAGGGCTCCGCCTAGTGGCGGCCCCTTTTTCTATCTCAGTCATAGCCTGGGCGGACACGGCTCGGGCGGCTACTGCCCTCCAGTCCCCCAGTGCCAACATTTGTGACAACCATAGTCCACCTCCCTCTCCCATCGGGGGTCATTTATCTACCAGTGCCTGTACGTCTCCCAGCCCCAATGGTTTATATCGCGGTTCGCCGCCTCCCACTCTAAAGAGAGGCAGCTGAAACCCAGCACAACCAGCTTCCCCTGCTTGTGACCGCGTATACATTTTATATTTAGTCTTTTGAGCCGATTCTACTGCGTCATGGTGTAGTTTTTGTTCTGGTGGGGGCGAACGCGGCCGAGGTTCTACATCTACGTCTCCCTCCCCCCAGTCTCCACTGTCTGAGTTGGGGTCTTCGTCTGAGTCAGTCCATCTCCCTACTGCTTGCCCCATGAGTATCACCCGTCCTCTATGTGAATTTTCTTTTTTCTGCTTATTTTTTGTCTTTCTCACTGTGTCACTCCCCTCAGACCCCGACCCTGTGTCCTCACCTAACCTGCCTTTAGCACTTCCTGACCTTTTCTTCCTGGTTCCTTTAACCTCACTCTGTTTGTTCAGTTTCTTACTCCTCTCCTGATACCTTCCATACTCTCTCTCTGCTCTTGCCTTAAACGGTTTCACTTCCTCCTCAGTGTCTGTCTCGCTCTCTGACTCTGCCTTCCTACTCAACTTCCTCTTGTCTTGCTTTCCTGTGAACTGAGGTACGGGCTCGCTGTTCTCTGTGTCTGGGCTCAACGTTCCTTGTTCTATGCGCAGCACTGCAGAGATGGGGACAAGTCACACATGGTCAAGTCCAAGCAAGTCTCAAGTCTTAACCATCAAGTCTCGAGTCAAGTCTCAAGTCACAGTTCAGATAAATCAAGCAAGTCAAGTCAAGTCAAGGGTTCACCCTAAGCAAGTCAAGTCGAGTCCTTATAAGTTTCAAGTCAAGTCACAGTACTAAAGAGATGAACACACACACACACACACACACTGTCCTCGGTTTCTGACGTGCGCTCGGTGAGAAGCTTGATTTCAAAATCAAATACCGTTCCGTCTCTGGTTAGAATCCTGCTGCGTCCATAGCAACGCGCTATTTTTCATGGCAACGGTCTGTTATCAAGAAATAACACGCATTCTGCACTGGAATTCAGCCAATCCATGTAATAAGGGCTAATAATAACAACCTTATAAACTAATTATTGTGACTGAAAAACTGCCTAATATGTAATTACGCTGTAATTATTCTTGTCTGTATCAGTAAAAGAATTAAACTCTTCGAAATGTTTAGGTCAATCAATCAATCAAAATGTATTTATAAAGCGCTTTTTACAACAGCAGTTGTCACAAAGTACTTTACAGAGACACCCGGCCTTAAACCCCAAGGAGCAAACAACAGTAGTGTTGAATTTCAGTGGCTAGGAAAAACTCCCTAAGAAGGTCGAATTTTAGGAAGAAACCTAGAGAGGACCCAGGCTCAGAGGGGTGACCAGTCCTCTTCTGGCTGTGCCGGGTGAGATATTAGGTGCTAGTAATCACATCGGCGCCTCCATGTTAGCCTTTCATGCAGTAAAGTTAACTGTTATGTAAGCACAATGCTTTTTAGTTTCCACGTGCAGTCCACAAACACTTGAAAATGAGCACATTTAATACAGGCATTATAACCTACGTGTAATAATATACATGCCCGCTCATTTTAAGATGCCCATCAACATTAAAATTCAGGCTATGCCACTGTTATAGTCAAATTCCCTTACATCTATTTACCAGACGTATTCAGTAATGATAATGGTCACATTTCTAACAAGAAAAAAACAAACATAATATGCAACCAAGGCCAAATTATGACAAACAAAAGATTAATTCATTACATTGGTAACTTAATCGTTATAGATCTTAGTGAAACTGAATATAAAGAGATTACTTTCTTACCTTTCCTTGTGGTTCTTAAAATGACGAATGAAATTTGACGTTGTTGCATATTTAGCATCTGGCAAATCTTTTTTTATTCACACGGTCCAGTTAAAAGTCCTTGTATCCAAACGATACTATTTGTGGAGCTCGACTAACGTTACTGTCTGCCATGTTTGGCGGGGTTTGAATTGTGCAGCGTTAAGGGCACATACGATGATTAGTGGTGCTGATGTCACAACATTTACAATAATTTTATTGCTGTTTGTTTATTATAAGTTCAAGTCATTGTCGAGTCTTCCACTTCAAGTCAAGTCAAGTCTCAAGTAACTTGTTTTCAAGTCAAAGTCAAGTAAAGTCATTTTAATACTTTAATCAAGCAAGTCACAAGTCCTGAAAATTGTGACTCGAGTCAGACTCGAGTCAAGTCATGTGACTCGAGTCCCCCACCTCTGCAGCACTGGATACAGTGGTACAGGCGGTGCACTAGGT
Source organism: Esox lucius (assembly GCF_011004845.1). Classification (NCBI taxonomy): domain Eukaryota; kingdom Metazoa; phylum Chordata; class Actinopteri; order Esociformes; family Esocidae; genus Esox; species Esox lucius. The sequence goes on along the minus strand of NC_047579.1, from coordinate 16,481,859 downwards.
GACACCGGGTCGTCTTCATATGCTGGGGGTTCTATCTCTCCTTCCTTCCTCTCCTCCTTTTTCTCCTTGTTTAAATGGTCTACTCCCTGACACCACACTGCTAATTTACACCATTCTTTTCTGTACTATTCTGTAGACTGGGCTACCGGCTCACTGTTCTCCTCATCTCTAGATTTCCCTTTCTTGACCAAACTTGCTGTTTCCTTCTCCCTTACCCTGTCTCGATTCTTGGTACACTCCTTTTCTTTATCCCACAAAAGTACATGCAATGGTCTCCTTTCATCCATCCTTAGTCCTGCCTCACTCACCACTTGTCGCAATTTCTTCTCTATCTGTCCCTTTTCTTTCTAAGTTGAGTCCATCCTGCCTCCAACTGTCAGTACATTTGCCACCTGCATCTCTAATATCTTCCATCTTCCCGTACCTGGACCCCACCCATCGTCATCTACTTCTCTCTCATACTCCCCATCCATCTCCTTACTAGTGTTTATTTATGTGTGAGATCCTATCTCACCCGTTATGTTTGAGGTGTCCCTATCTCCTCGGGCCGTTCACCCGACTGATTGTCAAGTCCCTTACTTACAATCTCCACCGTCCCCGTTGGGAAGTGGTCTGGGGTAGTCAACCCGAGAACAAACACCAATTGCCTCGCCCTCCTGAATTTAAACCAGTACCCCACTACGTTTTCCACAGGTTCACAATTTAGTTCACAGCCAATATGCAGATTTAGATATAACAGGCTCTGCTCACCTTTATCATGAGCCGGCTCAGAACCTGTGAATCTCGTGTAGGTTGTCTGGACCGGGTGGAATTCCTTCTCCTTTTTCCAATCCCGGACCGAGCCCCCAAAATTGTTGAAGTCTAACACTTCCCCGAGTTGGTTTGATGGATAGGAGAATAACACACCAGGAGTCAGGTCAATTACCATACCGCATATTCTGTTTATTACAAAAGCTTTTAGAGACAAGTGTCGCCGCACAATGTCTAAACATGAACTGTCATAACAGCATTATTTATACTTCAAACACGCCTATAAAGTGGGGGCGTTAAGTTAGCCAAGCAGTGTGCCATTGGTCCAATTTATGTTCTATACCTAATATGTGAACATGCAGCACAAGCGTCATATTTGGGCTTTATGTCTTCCGCTTGAAGTTCCTCAGTATGTGTGTGCGTTGTCCATCTGTGTCCTGTTTTCCTAAGACACCCAAGCTAAATCTACTTCCTCTTCCTAGCAACCGTCTAAATAAGATTTCCTGTTGTTCTACTTGCATCTTTCAGTTTCAGCATTTTGCTACAGACATTCAACATTTGGCCTTAATGCTTACAACAGTTTAACAGCTTATACATTCAGTATATCCACAATACTAAGCGATATTTCATGAATGATTTACATTATGTGCATACCCTGTCACCTCCAAATTATTTTGATCTGGAAATAAGTAAGTTATCATTTCTTTTGGGTATTGGTGTCTTTGACAAGAAAACCGTATTTGACTATTCCTCAATTAACCTGTTAAATACTAATGATAAACCAATTTCAGGTCGGTTTGGATGAAAACTGTTTTTATGATGGACCACCAATGGCTGATTAAATAAACCCTGTTGTGCACCAACTTGCCTTCAAATATATAGCCTATACACAAAACATCTGTCTCAGGGGTCCAATTCCACAGTGTTTCTCATGTTACATCTCTAACTAGGGGTCTGTTGGATTCTGTCCATGAACAAAAACATAAAAGTGTATCTTTCTTCATTGGCATCCAAGATGTTGATATTCCACAGCTGTTATTTGTTCTTCAATGATCACACATTTTACACAGTGATAGATATTGAGCATGAAAGTAACTGAATTAAACTTGACACAATGTATAAGAGTACTAACTATCTCTGTATGGAGGACACTAGGTAGGAAATGTGATGTCCCATTACTGATGGGTCCCAAACACCCTGTCCATACCACCTGTTAGGAACTGTGTATGTGACTGTCATAGGACTCTCTGAATAGACCCTTGGGTCATAGGTTGGAATTTGCCATACAAGGGTATTTTGTAGGACAAACTATTTCTTATAATAGTCTGTGTAATGGTTGGCTATGAACACTGACCACCTCCTATGTGTCCTGGTATATATGACTGTGTTTACGTTCTAAGCATTTGGAGAGAAAAATGAAAGAACTATGGAAGGTTATCATCGTAAACCTCATGCTGAATAAAGGCTCTACCCTGACTTCTGGTTGCATTTATTTTGTTCATGGATCAAACTTGGACGGAATCTAGCATCAGTCTTGTTAGTGGGCAGCAGAGGTGGGGGACTCGAGTCACATGACTTGACTCGAGTCTGACTCGAGTCACAATTTTCAGGACTTGTGACTTGCTTGATTAAAGTATGAAAATGACTTGACTTGACTTTGACTTTAGAACAAGTTACTTGAGACTTGACTTGACTTGAAGTGGAAGACTCGACAATGACTTGAACTTATAATAAACAAACAGCAATAAAATTATTTTATATGTTGTGACATCAGCAGCACTAATCAGCGTATGTGCCTTTAACGCTGCACAATTCAAACCGCGCCAAACATGGCAGACAGTAATGTTAGTCGAGCTCCACAAATAGTATCGTTTGGATACAAGGATTTTGAACTGGACCGTGTGAATAAAAAAAGATTTCATTTGTCATTTTAAGAACCACAAGGAAAGGTTAGAAAGTAATCTCAGTTTCACTAAGATCTATAACGATTAAGTAATTAATTAATCTTTTGTTTGTCATAATTTAGCCTTGGTTGCATATTTTTTATTTATTTTTATTGTTAGAAATGTGACCATTATCATTACAGAATACATCTGGTAAATAAATGTAAGAGAATTTGACTATAACAGTGGCATAGCCTGAATTTTAATGTTGATGGGCATCTTAAAATGGGCGGGCATGTATATTATTACACGTAGGCTATAATGTCTGTATTAAATGTGCGCATTTTCAAGTGTTTGTGGACTGCGTGTGGAAACTAAAAAGCATTGTGCTTACACCATAACAGTTAACTTTACTGCATGAAAGGCTAACATGGAGGCGCCGATGTGATTACTAGCACCTAAACATTTCGAAGAGTTTTTTATTTTTTACTAATACAGACAAGAATAATTACAGCGTAATTACATATTAGGCAGTTTTTCAGTCACAATAATTAGTTTATACGGTTGTTATTATTAGACCTTATTACATGTATTGGCTGAATTCCAGTGCAGAATGCGTGTTATTTCTTGATAACAGACCGTTGCCATTAAAAACAACGCGTTGCTATGGACGCAGCAGGATTCTAACCAGAGACGGAACGGACTATTTTCTTTAGAGGAAGCCATACAATCGTTTTTAAATCAATAAATTCCTTTTGAAATCAATATTTTGTGTCAAATTATTGATTTATTTGGAAGGTAGCCATGTAATAAACGGGATAAGGTATAGCGAGGCGGTTGTTATAGCGAATACAACCCCTTCAGGCTGATTCAAGATCCCCCCAAAAAATTGTACCGCGGAGGAGGAAATTATTTGATTTTGAAATCGAGCTTCGCACCAAGCGCACGTCAGAAACAGAGGACAGTGTGTGTTGTGTGTTCATCTCTTTAGTACTGTGACTTGACTTGAAACTTATAAGGACTCGACTTGACTTGCTTAAGGTGAACCCTTGACTTGACTTGACTTGCTTGATTTATCTGAACTGTGACTTGAGACTTGACTCGAGACTTGATGGTTAAGACTTGAGACTTGCTTGGACTTGACCATGTGTGACTTGTCCCCATCTCTGGTGGGCAGTGATCATAGCCAAGCATTACACAGTCTACTAAGAGAAAGGTTTATCCTACAAAATATGATATGGTATTATATGGTATATTCCAACCTATGACCCAAGGGTCTATTTGGAATGTCATATGACATACACAGTTCCTAACAGGTGGTATGGACAGGGTGTGTGGAACTCATCAGTAATGGGGCATCACATGTCCTACCTAGTGTCCTTCATACAGTTGTCAGTCAGTTATATCATACGTTGTATCAAGCTTAATTCAATCACTTATCATGCCCATAATCTCTCAGGGACTAAACCTTGCTGTAGAATGTAATTATGTTAGGGTGTCTTGGCCTGGTTGCGCAAACTCACTAAGAGTGTCAGATGGGTCAGTGAGGTCCCATTTATAATACTAATCTATGGGCTTTCCCTCACTTTCACCGCTATAATATAGACCTGCTGTATATGTGGAGACCAACTAATCAGTCCGTCTTTCCCACTGTTTGCAAAAACATCGCGACCCAATAAATTGACAGGGCAATTTGGTGAATAGGCCAGTGTGTCAAAGATAGAGCTCCTAACATAACACCATTTTGTTGTGTCATATATTCTATCACAGGAAGCCAGAGGCATTTATGAGTATTTTAGCCTTACCACAGCACCCAAGTCAACCAGGAAATCAACTGACATACGATTCAGAGATAATGTTATTATTGGAGAGTCTCTACTAATATGATTAATTTAGGCGAACTGACCTTTTGTTGAGGTCGTGTGTGGGTTATCCTGCTCTGTCTCCATCTAATCTATATCTGACCCTGAGGTTGTTGTACAGTGACACCCTGTGGTGGACTTGAGTACCACTCGTCATGCGTCATTGATTTTTAAAAACATACTCTAGAGAAAGTCCTGGATATTTCTAATTAAAGTAAAAATAGCATTTGTTTCTGAGTCAGTGATTCTTTATTCTCTGAGCTCAGTGGAAGACAGAGTCTTACAGCAGATGCATCCTGGCTGAATTCCTTCTCTGAAACACACAACAGATGTATATATACTTGAAGATAGGATGTTCAACAGGATACATAAAATATTTCCATACAAGGTAAAACATTACCAAGAAGATACATGGTATACTTTCACATAGAATGTACACATCACCTGTCACCAATATGTACAGGACATGAGAATAACATGTCCTGTAGATGATGGTGACAGGACATGTTCTCACTTTCCTATTCACTAGAGAAATACTTCTATAACTTTCTTTTGACAGGTTGATGACTTAATATTAATAGGCAGTTTAACAGAAACACGTATGCAGCACAGATTCTTAACTTTTCCACCACAGAATGTATTGTGTTTGTAGTTTAAATGCATATCCTTATTTACCCACTAATTGGGGTGTGTTCATTGGGTTATACAACTCCTGCTATATGAATAGTGCCAAATTGGCCTGATCACATAATTGTCACTCATACAGGTGCCTCCCACAAAATTTGAATATCATGGAAAAGTTCATTTTTTTCCATAATTCAAATCAAAAAGTGACACCTTCATATATTCTAAATTCATTGAACATGAACTTTAAAAATGTCAACCTTTTTTTCTTGATGATTGTCCTACAGCTCATGGAAATCAAAAATGCAGTATCTCAAAACATTATAATACAGAAATGTTAACCTTCTGAAAAGTATGTTAATTTATGTACTCAATACTTTGGGGCTCCTTTTGCATGAATTACTGCATCAATGTGGCATGGCATGGAAACAATCAGCCTGTGGCACTGCTGAGGTGTTATGAAAGCCCGGGTTTCTTTTATAGCAGCCTTCAGTTCGCCTGTGTTGTTGGGTTTGGTGGATCTCATTTTCCTCTTGACAATACCATGTCAGGGGACTTGGCAGGCCCATCAAGCACAGTAATACCATGAGCAGCAAACCAGTTACCAGCCATTTTGGCACAATGGGCAGGAGCCAAATCCTGCTAGAAAAGGAAATCAGCATTTCTATAAAGCTTGTCAGCAGATGTCATCAGTGCACTTGGAGATACTGTACGCACTGTGACAGTCTGTGTATTCATCAATGTCCCCATCGGCTGGATCACAGAACATCTGACAACTCGTTGTTTTAAAGCAGTCCTGTAAAGCAGTAATGGATCCCTCATTCCAGCATTGAACTGTCTGAGAAACCAGTTTAGCCAGTTTTAGGCGTTGCAAACCGTTTATCCTCCGTCAGTGTGTTGGTAAACAAGTTGGCGGAAGGACAAAGGAATCACAGCAGGCGTTTCGCTGAGTAATGTAAAAGTATTCAGTGATTGATTATACTGTAACCGTGCAGCAAAAAAAAATAATACTACAGAAATAAGCAGAAAATGACATAGTGAACGCGAAGCCATTGTCAGTGTGACATTTCTCTGCAGTGCACCCAAAGTCCATCTCCTAAGAAGGGCACATGTCAATGTGTGGATAGATTAGATGGTAAACAAACAGTTCTCATAGTCAATGTGTTGGATGCAGGAGAAATGGGCAAAGACCTGAGCGACTTTACAAGGGCCAACTGTTTATGTTGTGTAGCAGTATGGAGAACAAAGAGGCCTGACGCGGAGCTGCTGGGAAGCCCTCGGCTGTTTATTGTAACTCTGAACACAAACTAAAGAAAAAAAACATACAACATACAAACACCAAACCAGAGTCAAACCAGTGTTGCCATCTCCTCAGTAAGGAAAGTCGCTATTGGCTGTCCTAAAAGTCGCTAGAAGTCGCTAAATGACATCACCGCCTAATTTGCATAATTTCTCATTAGCTTCATGAATGGATATATTTGTATTTTTTTAACATACACAACTCTCGTTGGGGAAAATAATATACATGCGTATTTACAAAAGTTGTCCATGTACAAGAAATAATCACCTGAGCAAAAAAACTAAGAACAAATCAACAAAATGGGCGCTATTTGAGCTAGCCAGCTAGAGGGTTATCACAGAGTGGCACACACAGAGGACGAGCCAAGGTGAGGTGAATAAGTGACTGAGGCTGTGTGAGTCGAATCATGCAGACAGTGATTACTTTTGTGCTGTGATTTATTTTAGATAAAGAACATTTACATTTTACATTATGGGTGGGAAAAGCCAGCGGGGGCTTCCCGCATGCGTGATACATTTTCAGTCTGGACGCGGAGGAGTTAACATCTCCTGCTCTGACTGCAGCTCGGAGGAACTGCTGTGCGAGGACTGGGCCGCCTGTGAATTATTTCAGATGGGGGAGGGGCCCATGTCGGCACCCGCTGCTCGTTGAGAAGAGTAAGACAAGTCTTTTCTGTTCTTTTGAAAAAAAGGGGGGTCTGAAAAGTCGCTAAATCTAGCGACAAAGTCGCTAAGTTGGAACACTTAGCGACTTTCTTAGCGACAACACTTAGTCAAACTCTCTCTTCCATACTTTTCTGACAGTCCATTTTATCTTTGCCCTGACGAGGCCTGATGGACTCCAGGTGTGGCTTGTCAGGGCTGTTGGTTTGGGCTGCGTTCAGCTGCACCACTGTTAAGGATATGGTGGCTGATGCTGAACATCCGCTCCAGCGCCCCCACGCCACATCGCCTGGTTCCTCTCTAGGTTTCTTCCTAAGTTCCGACATATTAGGGAGTTTTCCCTAGGTCCTGTGAGTTAACTCAGGTATTGCTTGCTCTTTGGGGTTTCAGGATGGGTATCTGTAAAAGCACTTTGTGACAACTGATGATGTAAAAAGGGGTTTCTAAAACAAATGTCATCTGAAAATTGGTTCTCAACAATCTAAAGTACCTTTCTATTGTTGCAGAAATGACCACAAATGAACAAGAGAAGTCTTAATTTATTCATTAATTCAGTATATATGCAGGAAGCAACCGTCAGAATCAAAAGTTACAGGTTACTTGCTCGCTTGAAGTCTTACCATAGTTAAATAAGATCCTGGGGACTGGGAGCCACCAACACCCCCTTTCTCCAGGGGGCCAAAGCCCCTTTCCAGGGGCCACGCCGCTTCCCACGAAACTAAATGTCTCTTGAAATTATTCCATTCAAGACAGAAGACATTCATACATATTCACAGAACAGATAGTCTACAAACAAACAAACTCTCATCTTCATTGAACATAGAAATGTCATGAACTCAGGTCAAACCAAGATCTCATTAGCAGATTACCCTGATGACCCAGTTACTGGACTGTATAAACAAAGACGTGTTATTAAATGACCCAGTTACTGGACTGTATCCCTTGGTAGCCTATGGGGCTTTCGGCCGGATTTCACTACTGGGACATTTAGGGTCCTAGATTCATTTCTGTAACAGATACAACCTATTATGATGTATCCTGGTAATAAAAACCCCTCTGGCTACAATAAAAACACATAAAAACAGACTTCTGGGTCACTATTTATAAAACTCAACTGTTTGAAAGGCAAAAAAAAAAATTCGGAAAACATTTCTGCCATTCAGCATCAAGATTTGTTTTTTAAAGCATTATGAGATTTTGTGTCAATGGTATTTCCTCATACTTTCATGCCTTTACTATCAAATTACACTGTAATTGGGTTGAAAATAATAAAATCATTATATAATAGAAGGTAAAAAATATAGGCACCCCCAAAAAATTTGGTTTTTCAACCTAGAAATGAAACACTATAAAATGAAAGATTATAACCCCATGTAACGGTTCTTTTAGGTGTAATGACACAAAACGGCCAGCAGGTGGCAGCACTAGATCGCTAGTTACGTTTGGACTTATATATTACATAAACTCAGAAAAAAAAAAAAATTATATATATATATATTATACACGGACAACCCCAATTATACACGGAACGCTTCACGAAAGTGGCTGCAAATAATATACCATTGGAATCGGACGATTATGGCGAATCTATTTTTCGAAATATTTATGCAAATGAGCACTGTCCGCGGTATCGCGGATGTCGACTTAGAATGGATAAACAAAGACGAGTTATTAAATTACCCAGTTACTGGACTGTATAAACAAAGACGTGTTATTAATTGACCCAGTTACTGGACTGTATAAACAAAGACGTATTATTAAATGACCCAGTTACTGGACTGTATAAACAAAGACATGTTATTAAATGACCCAGTTACTGGACTGTATAAACAAAGACGTATTATTAAATGACCCAGTTACTGGACTGTATAAACAAAGACATGTTATTAAATGACCCAGTTACTGGACTGTATAAACAAAGACGTATTATTAAATGACCCAGTTACTGGACTGTATAAACAAAGACGTGTTATTAATTGACCCAGTTACTGGACTGTATAAACAAAGACGTGTTATTAAATGACCCAGTTACTGGACTGTATAAACAAAGACATGTTATTAAATGACCCAGTTACTGGACTGTATAAACAAAGACATGTTATTAAATGACCCAGTTACTGGACTGTATAAACAAAGACGTATTATTAAATGACCCAGTTACTGGACTGTATAAACAAAGACGTATTATTAAATGACCCAGTTACTGGACTGTATAAACAAAGACGTATTATTAAATGACCCAGTTACTGGACTGTATAAAAAAAGACGTGTTATTAATTGCTTGTTAATCACTTGTTTAAATGTACCCCTCCACACTCTCCTTATTACTCCTCCATCTTTAATAAACTAAAAACACAAGATAGGTCAAAGTAATGGTGAGAGGTTGCATGCTGGGACAATTACCCAGGAACTAGGAACCTTTCGAGGAACTCACTGCGGTTCCACCTCAGGAACCAGGGTCTGAATTAAGTTCTGGGTACTTTATGTTACCCGTAAAAAAGTCAGTGCTCGGGGGGTAGTACTTTCCCAAAGTACCAGAACTTTGGTGGGTGGGGCTTGCAGTGATGAAAATGTTTGACATTTTGGGAGTTTATTGTGCTTAGGGTTGTGTTGGTTGGTAATGTCCATACAGACAAAGCTGACATCAGTCATCCTAGCTCTGACTTGGTGATAGGACTAACATGTTGGGCTTGGACTGTCTAGTGGGGGATTGTGACTGAGGTGTCCTGATCTGACAGATAACTCATTGGATTTACAGCAGAGACCAACAAAACTGATTAGGAATCTGCATCCCCATACAACAGAGACTGGGTCTGTATTAACTAGGGGTTGGACAGTGACTGGGTCTGTATTAACTAGGGGTTAGACAGTGACTGGGTCTGTATTAACTAGGGCTTGGTCAGTGACTGGGTCTGTATTAACTAGGGGTTAGACAGTGACTGGGTCTGTATTAACTAGGGGGTTAGACAGTGACAGGGTCTGTATTAACTAGGGGGTTAGACAGTGACTGGGTCTGTATTAACTAGGGGTTGGACAGTGACTGGGTCTGTATTAACTAGAGGTTAGACAGTGACTGGGTCTGTATTAACTAGGGGTTGGTCAGTGACTGGGTCTGTATTAACTAGGGGTTGGACAGTGACTGGGTCTGTATTAACTAGGGGTTGGACAGTGACTGGTTCTGTATTAACTAGGGGTTGGACAGTGACTGGTTCTGTATTAACTAGGGGTTGGACAGTGACTGTGTCTGTATTAACTAGGGGTTGGACAGTGACTGGGTCTGTATTAACTAGGGGTTGGACAATGACTGGGTCTGTATTAACTAGGGGTTGGACAGTGACTGGGTCTGTATTAACTAGGGGTTAGACAGTGACTGGGTCTGTATTAACTAGGGGTTGGTCAGTGACTGGGTCTGTATTAACTAGGGGTTGGACAGTGACTGGGTCTGTATTAACTAGGGGTTGGACAGTGACTGGGTCTGTATTAACTAGGGGTTAGACAGTGACTGGGTCTGTATTAACTAGGGGTTGGACAGTGACTGGGTCTGTAATAACTAGGGGTTAGACAGTGACTGGGTCTGTATTAACTAGGTGTTGGACAGTGACTGGGTCTGTATTAACTAGGGGTTGGACAGTGACTGGGTCTGAATTAACTAGGGGTTGGACAGTGACTGGGTCTGTATTAACTAGGGGTTAGACAGTGACTGGGTCTGTATTAACTAGAGGTTAGACAGTGACTGGGTCTGTATTAACTAGGGGTTGGACAGTGACTGGGTCTGTATTAACTAGGGGTTGGACAGTGACTGGGTCTGTATTAACTAGGGTTGGACAGTGACTGGGTCTGTATTAACTAGGGGTTAGACAGTGACTGGGTCTGTATTAACTAGGGGTTAGACAGTGACTGGGTCTGTATTAACTAGGGGTTAGACAGTGACTGGGTCTGTATTAACTAGGGGTTGGACAGTGACTGTGTCTGTATTAACTAGGGGTTGGACAGTGACTGGGTCTGTATTAACTAGGGGTTGGACAGTGACTGGGTCTATATTAACAAGATTGACTCTTCATCCCGGCATTGAAGTTTAGTTTGGGTCTTCCAAGGGTGAAGCGGCAGGAGGGTGTCTGGTATCTCTACTCCATATCTGGGAGTGATTCACACTTACTTTGAGACAGTGCTCAGGTTTAGATCTGGATTGTGACTGTTACAAGGCCACTGTTTAGATCTTTCACCTCTGTAACTCTGAATTCTCCTTCACAGACTTTTTTTTTACCCCTCTGTGTTTTCACCCCACACAGACATTCAGGACACATGGGGAGGTATTAGAAAACATACTTTAGTTCTGATACATATAACAGGTAGACATATTATGTCTGTAGCCCACTTAACCTGATAAAAAGAATCTTGAGAAAGTATACATCCAGAAATTAACCAAAAGGGTGGACACTGACAACATATTACAGTTTAGGTTGACAAGACAGGCTACCTACCAGCGGACATGACAGTAGGTTACCTACCAGAGGACAAGAAAGTACACTACCTACCAGAGGACAGGACAGTAGGTTACCTACCAGAGGACAAGACAGTAGGTTACCTACCAGAGGACAAGACAGTAGGTTACCTACCAGAGGACAAGACAGTAGATTACCTACCAGAGGACAAGACAGTAGATTACCTACCAGAGGACAAGACAGTAGGTTACCTACCAGAGGACAAGACAGTAGATTACCTACCAGAGGACAAGACAGTAGGTTACCTACCAGAGGACAAGACAGTAGGTTACCTACCAGAGGACAAGACAGTAGGTTACCTACCAGAGGACAAGACAGTAGGTTACCTACCAGAGGACAAGACAGTAGGTTACCTACCAGAGGACAAGACAGTAGGTTACCTACCAGAGGACAAGACAGTAGGTTACCTACCAGAGGACAAGACAGTAGGTTACCTACCAGAGGACAAGACAGTAGGTTACCTACCAGAGGACAAGACAGTAGGTTACCTACCAGAGGACAAGACAGTAGGTTACCTACCAGAGGACAGGACAGTAGACTACATACCAGAGGGTGTGACATGACAGACAAAGTGGGTTTCCATCAGAATGTGCCCAACTAGAACAACTGGTCCAACCAGGTAAAACAGTGTTCCTGTCTGTCACATGACTGTATATGTTTACTATCAGTTATAGATGTCAGAGGGACAGGAGGGAGAACACAGCAACACACAGAGCAGGTGAACAGGGAAACTACATACTTCATGGTGAGTACTAGACATTCATGCTTATGGACATTACAGTCAGTCGTCTGAAGTAATGATGTGGTACTGAGGAGGATTAAAGACCTATAGGTTCCAGTAGTAATGATGTGGTTCTGAGCAGGAGGATTAAAGACCTATAGGTTCCAGTAGTAATGATGTGGTACTGAGGAGGATTAAAGACCTATAGGTTCCAGTAGTAATGATGTGGTACTGAGGAGGATTAAAGACCTATAGGTTCCAGTAGTAATGATGTGGTTATCAAACATTGATGGTCCTTCTGTATTGGAAAGTTTTAACCTACAGTATCTCACAAAAGTGAGTACACCCCTCACATTTTTGTAAATATTTGATTATATCTTTTCATGTGACAACACTGAAGAAATGACACTTCACTACAATGTAAAGTAGTGTGTACAGCTTGAATAACAGTGTAAATTTGCTGTCCCCTCAAAATAACACAACACACAGCCATTAATGTCTAAACCGCTGGCAACAAAAGTGAGTACACCCTTAAGTGAATGTGTCCAAATTGGGCGGAAAGTGTCAATATTTTGTGTGACCACCATTATTTTCCAGCACTGCCTTAACACTCATGGGCATGGAGTTCACCAGAGCTTCACAGGTTGCCACTGGAGTCCTCTTCCACTCCTCCATGACAACATCACAGAGCGTTCCTCCACCTTCCGTTTGAGGATGCCCCACAGATTCTCAATAGGGTTAAGGTCTGGAGACATGCTTGGCCAGTCCATCACCTTTACTCTCAGCTTCTTAAGCAAGGCAGTGGTAATCTTTGCGGTGTGTTTGGGGTCGTTATCATGTTGGAATACTGACCTGCGGCCCAGTCTCCGAAGGGGGGGGGGGGAATCATGCTCTGCTTCAGTATGTCACAGTACATGTTGGCATTCATGGTTCCATCATTGAACTGTAGCTCCCCAATACCGGCAGCACTCATGCAGCCCCACACCATGACACTCCCACCACCATGCTTGACTGTAGGCAAGACACACTTTGTACTCCTCACCTGGTTGCTGCCACACACGCTTGACACCACTATTTGGCCTTCTTAGGGAGTTTTTCCGAGCCACTAAAATTCAACACAAATGTTGTTTGCTCCTTGGGGTTTAAGGTCGGGTGTTTTGTAAAAGCACTTTGTGACAACTGCTGATGTAAAAAGGGCTTTATACACTGAACAAAAATATAAACGCAACACTATTGTTTTTGCCCCCATTTATCATGAGCTGAACTCAAAGATCTAAGGCTTTTCTATGTACACAAAAGGCCTATTTCTCTCAAATATTGTACACAAATCTGTCGAAATCTGTTAGTGAGCACTTCTCCTTTGCTGAGATAATCCATCCACTTCACAGGTGTGGCATATCTAGATGCTGATTTGACAGCATGATTATTGCACAGGTGTGCCTTAGGCTGGCCACTGAATGGAATGCAGCAGAGTGAGATAATGTGCGATAACGTTTCCTCCTTCCAGGTTAAAGGAGGGGTGTAAAGAAGACCGGCTGATTGGACAGGTTTTGGAGGAGGGCTGTGTCTTTGGTGTTATGAGTCTTTAATGCTGTGTGTGTGATTGGTGTTGTGAGTCTTTCACAGTGGCCCTCATTTATCAAAAGTGCGTACACCAAATTTCCGGCGTACACCTGGTGTACACCCAAAACCATGGTTACTTTGGCCCTCATTTATCATTCTTGCGTAGAAACAGGCGTATATGTTGGCGTAAGATTTTGCTTACACTCCTCTCACCGCCTGATTTATGAAGCTGTGCGTACCTTTAAAATCCAGGTGTACGCAATACCTGCCCTTGATAAATGCCACGGCTGAAAACGATCGTCATTAGAATAACACGCCCCTATATATTCAAGTCTCCGCTTCCCCCACGCCCTCATTTTACGCCATGGACACACGGAAGACGGCAAAAAAGTGGATGTGGATATTGAGACGATCACCAGGGAGGTAGAAAAAAATAAAATTGTTTCATTTGGCAGTTTAAAAAGCGAAATAAAAGATGATGATTTGATGTGGAGTACCATTCATTCACATTAATAATTGCATGACAATTTGTAATATTCGTCTTATTATTTCATGATATTTATTATTAATGACGTTTATTGTTATTTAGAAGAAGAATGTCGTTATTATTATTATTTCTATTATTATTTAAAAGAAGAAGAATGTCATTTTTAATATTTTGTCAGTCTGAATTATATTTTGGTCATTAAAAGCCTTTTATTACTGAACCCAGCCCGTGCGCAACTGTCGGGCCTAACCCTGAAACGTCATGTAAAGCGCACAGGCTCGCATTTGAAGGAATACATATAAATCAAATGCTTTGGTAGAGTCACACAAATGAAACATTGAAGTCCATGTTGCACAAAAATAAACACTGAAGTTTGTAATTATTATGTTGTTGTTTTTTTTAAAGTGGGTCATAATATATCATATCTTTTAGTTTGTCAGTGCGTTAGGATTTTTTTTCCTGGGCATTTCCGCACGAACTCAAAACGTGCGTACACCACCTCCTGAGCTGGCGTAGGATTTGAGAGTGCCCGAACGCCAACGTCCATATTGATAAATCTCAAAGTCACCGTGGTTTTGGGTGTACGCCAGGTGTACGCTGGAAATTTGGTGTACGCACTTTTGATAAATGAGGGCCACTGTGTGTGTGATGGATGTTAAGAGCATTTAACACTGCTAGATAATTTGAGCCAGGCTGCCGTTCACCAAGTGCTTCTTATTTCCTGCTTAATCCAATTGCAAATATACATCAATACAAATCACAAATACACCTGCGTTTGTATCTGTGATTTAGTTACTTCAAAATAGCAGGCCTCTTTCATGTGGTGTTTCTGTTATGTTTTCCACCCTTTGTGTATATACAGTATCTCACAAAAGGGAGTACACCCCTCACATATTTGATTATATTTTTCATGTGACAACACTGAAGAAATGACATTTCTAAACTCCATACTAATACTGTGTTTGACCCCCTTTCGCCTTCAGAACTGCCTTAATTCTACGTGGCATTGATTCAACAAGGTGCTGAAAGCATTCTTTAGAAATGTTGGCCCATATTGATGGGATAGCATCTTGCAGTTGATGGAGATTTGTGGGATGCACATCCAGGGCACAAAGCTCCCGTTCCACCACAACCCAAAGATGCTCTATTGGGTTGAGATCTGGTGACTGTGGGGGCCATTTCAGTACAGTGAACTCATTGTCATGTTCAAGAAACCAATTTGAAATTATTCGAGCTTTGTGACATGGTGCATTATCCTGCTGGAAGTAGCCATCAGAGGATGGGTACATGGTGGTCATAAAGGGATGGACATGGTCAGAAACAATGCGCAGGTAGGCCGTGGCATTTAAACAATGCCCAATTGGCACTAAGGGGCCTAAAGTGTGCCAAGAAAACATCCCCCACACCATTACACCACCACCACAAGCCTGCACAGTGGTAAAAAGGCATGATGGATCCATGTTCTCATTCTGTTTACGCCAAATTCTGACTCTACCATCTGAATGTCTCAACAGAAATCGAGACTCATTAGACCAGGCAAAATCTTTCCACTGAAAATATTCAACTGTCCAATTTTGGTGAGCTCGTGCAAATTGTAGCCTCTTTTTCCTATTTGTACTCACTTTTGTTGCGAGGGGTTTAGACATTAATGACTGTGTGTTGTGTTATTTTGAGGGGTCAGAAAATGTACGCTGTTATTCAAGCTGTACACTCACTACTTTACATTATACACTCATCTAAAGGATTATTAGAAACACCTGTTCAATTTCTCATTAATGCAATTATCTAATCAACCAATCACATGGCAGTTGCTTCAATGCATTTAGGGGTGTGGTCTTGGTCAAGACAATCTCCTGAACTCCAAACTAAATGTCAGAATGGGAAAGAAAGGTGATTTAAGCAATTTTGAGGGTGGCATGGTTTACAAAGAATGGTGTGAAAAGGGAAAAACATCCAGTATGCGGCAGTCCTGTGGGCGAAAATGCCTTGTTGATGCTAGAGGTCAGAGGAGAATTGGCCGACTGATTCAAGCTGATAGAAGAGCAACTTTGACTGAAATAACCACTCGTTACAACCGAGGTATGCAGCAAAGCATTTGTGAATAGTGTTAAGGCAGTGCTGGAAAATAATGGTGGTCACACAAAATATTGACACTTTCCGCCCAATTTGGACACATTCACTTAAGGGTGTACTCACTTTTGTTGCCAGCGGTTTAGACATTAATGGCTGTGTGTTGTGTTATTTTGAGGGGACAGCAAATTTACACTGTTATTCAAGCTGTACACACTACTTTACATTGTAGTGAAGTGTCATTTCTTCAGTGTCACATGAATAGATAAAATCAAATATTTACAAAAATGTGAGGGGTGTACTCACTTTTGTGAGATACTGTATACACTGTAAAACATTGCCTGTAAAATTACAATAAACTACTTGCATTTGGGTGGCCAGCAAAATATTGTAATTATACAGTAACTTAGTGTATACTAGATATCTTAGGAAGTAAGGGTGATGGGGGTATGGCACACTCCCTGTTTTAGCCTTAGCACTCTGTGATAAAATAGAACCCTACACTGTCATGGCAACCATAGTTCTAGGTCAGAGTTAACAGACCTCCTGATCTGAGCTACCCCTGGTCTCTGTCCTGCCCAAATGGAAGGATACAGATGAGACACAGGCAACTTCACCTTGGAGCCATCTGTAGCTGGGTCATAGATAAGAGGGTTGAGGCCTGGCGTCTTTGGATGTGGCTATAATCACTTCTAAGAACAGGGTATGCTGACCTAAGTCGTCTTCTATCCGTGGCAACCATGAACAGTCTAAAACAAATGCAAGCCTAGTTTAAAACAGTCCATTTATGACACTGGATTTTGCAGAATAATGGATTAATAAGGATATGGTATACGCAATTAATTTTCCACAATTTATCCCTTGTGTCCCCTCTGGGACAACACAAAAGACTGATTTTAAAAAGAACACATTTATTACATATTAAAAAAACATCAGGATCTTAAGGACCAGGAGGTTACAGTTACTTTAAATGAGTTACAGTACATCTAATCAAACACTGCCAATCAAGACAGTTGTTATGGTTATACAGATGAAATCTGGCTCTTCTTCCGCTTCGGGGGTCCATCATCCGGGCTCCATCACTGTAGTCGTCCTGTGGTTCACACACTGGGCCAAGGCCCCCTCTGGGTTTGATGTATACCATTGTGACACCTCCAGGTTAACTATCTGAATATTTTACCTAAGCATGTACTTGTGGTGTAGTAAGTATATATGGGCATCAGTAAGTCAATGAGTCAGTAGGTTTCAGATCTGGGAGAATCAGTCATGTTAAACATTGGGATGTCTCAAACTAAGGCATGTCTTTCAGTTCTACCCTAAGCTGATCCTACGTGCAAAACAACCCACTCAGAGCCAGTCATCATCTGATGGGCACGAGAAATACTAAAAAGGCTATAACTACTATGATCACAGTGACTATACCAACCCATTTAAATACTTATGGTATAATTAATAGACCATTAGGCTAGTTGGGAGGACATTGAATTGTGTTGGTATGTAACTTTGTTTTGTATTGTAACTTTATTACTTCACTGAAATAAATTGGGTTACTTTGGAATATAGATTATTGCGGCATTCCTCGTTCATCTCCAAACTCAAGCTTGTAAGGCTACTGGTAACTACACACACATAAGTAAGTCTAAGCGACCAGACTTGGAGTCCCTGAGTCCTGGAATTCTTGAGCAGTTTGGTTAGGCCCAAGAACATGTTATTCTGGTCATCCCTGAGTCATTGGGCATAATTAACTTTCTGTTAGACCCAGGAACACATGCCATTTTACTGTGTGGTTCGTGTTAAACGACCTACACCTTATGGGCGCTTATGATAACTGATTTAGGCACATACACATATGTAAATCGAAGTGACCAGACTGATGGTCTCTGAGTTCCTGTGTTGCTACACAGTCCCTTGTCTTCTGGACTTGATGAGGAACATTGAGGATAACTTAGACCATGAAACATATGATCTTTTAAATGTTTGGCTTGTGACGAAAGATTATCTACCTTTTCTAAGAACATATCATGGTCATTTAGGTTTGTGTATGTTTACAAACAATATGGAGTCAGATTATTAGATATTCAATTATCACATAGGTCATAGATTCTCATTTTTTGATCCAGTTCTTCCTTCCTGTCCACTCAGTAGCATTCGAAGGGGTTTACTTTATTCCCCCATACTACAAGAACATGATGGTGAACTTCACCATGCTTAAAGACAAATTAAATGTCTTATTTGTTATTTGTTAATATCTCCCAATTACTTCCCTTTATTTGACTTAGTTGAATTTAGGCTTACTATTAAAGTTCCCATTCAAGTATTGCATATGGGGAACAAAGAAGTTGTTAGTCCTATAATTGAATGTGTAACTTGACTCCTGAACAAATGTATGCTTGCCTAAACAAAGAATCTAAATGAATATGCCACAACTATATTGTTACTTCTAAACATTTGAAGGATATTCAAGTTCCCACTAATAACACAATTAAATGTTAAGAGGGAGTGAATGCTTATGCAGTCCGCTAATATTGACAATATTATTGAGACTAATATGTGATTTGCTTTCTGTGGGTTCTCATATGACCTTTTTTTAATTGAAATATTATGCAGAATTGTTTTATATGTTTTTTTGTGTGGCACAGGATGTCTGTCCCTGAGACTCATTTTGCAGGTAGCAAGGTGTGTACAGTGATCATTAATGCACTTAACCAAGTAATGATAGCATATACCAATAGTTCATACTAATTGTTCAGTGACACATAGTAAAAATGTATTGTAATCCAACCAAAGTTAGGAGCATAGTGTAACAAATCGTTTAAAGTTTTAACTGTAAAACAGAAACCCTTTCAGTATGAGTTGGTAAATCCATATACGTGTAGTGCATGTCACGTGATCGAAATTGTAGGGAGCTCGGGGACAGTGTAAAACAAGGAGTGACGACACGTCAACGACCTAAACAAATCCCCATGGTTACGACCACGAATCCGTAGTCAACAAGGCCACCAACATAAACTTGCAAGAATTGCAATACCAAACGCACATTGTCACGACAAAACAGATGACAAAGCAGACAACATGCACAACAACATCGACCATTTGAACAAAAACATAGATATAACAGTGGAGATATTTTTGGCTTAAATAGTAGCTCATAGTAATTTACTGGCATTGCAACAAGGCGGATTTGCCACCGACGATTGTGGCCGGGGGTTTCATTGGGCGACATAGGGGATTTCCTTGTGACGCCTCTAAAAGGCCATGTGGGTTATGGGAGGTGGTGTAAAATGGCAGAGCAGCTGCTCAGAAAGGTCTCGAAGGAAGCCTGTGGTGATCTGAAACGTTCCCAAACATGTAGGATTGTTGTCATACGGTGGAATTTGATACTTGTAAAATGGGGGGAAAAGCCTTAAGGGGAGCAATAGAGTATAGCTTTGAGATTGGCATTTACCGTAATTCCCCGTTTATAATCTGCGCCATGGAAAAGCTGCACCATTATTTTTATAGTTTTGTGTGTATGCAAACCCAAGTATTAACCGCTCCTATATATAAACGGCATTTGCCTGGAAAATTATGAATCGTACATACACTGTAAACTTAAATTGGTCATAGGGCGCAACCAAAATTCATTTGTTATAAGATAAAATATGTTTTTGAAAACCCTGTAATGCCAATTGTCATAGTTTCTTAGACCTCTATCTTGTCAACATGATCAATACTTTTTAATCCTGCTATTAGAGTTGCAATTCCTAATTTCTCCAGTTTGTGTGTAGACCTGCCTACGCATTGGTCAAAGTGTCCATGCATGACCGCACATTCTCCCGTCAAGTTTGTTTTTGTAGATCCCAAAGTTTGCTTAGAAAGTGACATATGCCTTATTTTTTGCATTTAAAAAAAGAATAATTAAAAATGGTTTTAAAAATATAAACTCATGCATTAGCCACAACCATGTAGACTGAGGGGAAAAAAGTATTTGATCCCTTGATGATTTTGTACATTTGCCCACTGACAAAGTAATGATCTGTCTATAATTTTAATGGTAGGTTTATTTGAACAGTGAGAGACAGAATAACAACAAAAAATCCAGAAAAACACATGTCAAATATGTTAGAAATGTATTTGCATTTTAATGAGTGAAATAAGTATTTGATCCCCTCTCAATCAGAAAGATTTCTGGCTCCCAGGTGTCTTTTAAACAGGTAATGAGCTGAGATTAGGAGCACACTCTTAAAGGGAGTGCTACTAATCTCAGTTTGTTACCTGTATAAAAGACACCTGTCCACAGAAGCAATCAATCAATCAGATTCCAAACTGTCCCCCATGGCAAAGACCAAAGAGCTGTCCAAGGAAGTCAGGGACAAGATTGTAGACCTACACAAGGCTGGAATGGCCCAGATAGCAATGGTGTTTTAATTCCACATTTCACAAAAACCGAGAAAGGTGGTGTACAACATAATAAATCATACATTTCAATAGTGCATGTGACATGTTACAGTTTTTTACAATCGCTATGACAGTTTTTTCAATACATTTAACAAGTTTTCTAAACTCTTAACGCACCAACACACCTAAAACACACAATTGGCAAAACGGTTAATTTCATGCTCAAAATCACACATTGTAAACTAAACTCCAAAACTAATTTACAAAATACAATAATACACTAACACAATACACTATGTCTAACAAAACACTGCAAACATGTTTCAAAATCAAATAATTATTCAAAACACTAACACATGTTCTCTTCCAACAGGAACATTTAGTCAATCATAACACAATGACAAAAAAAACACTGTCATCAGCTGAAATTACAGAAACTGCATTACAGTTTTTTACAATCGCTATGACAGTTTTTTCAATACATTTAACAAGTTTCCTAAACTCTTAACACGGCTAGCACAACATCCATCTTTGTAGGCTATACAATTACAGTTTTTTACAATTGCTATGACAGTTTTTTCAATACATTTAACAAGTTTCCTAAACTCTTAACGCACCAACACACCTAAAACACACAATTGGCAAAACGGTTAATTTCATGCTCAAAATCACACATTGTAAACTAAACTCCAAAACTAATTTACAAAATACAGTAATACACTAACACAATACACTATGTCTAACAAAACACTGCAAGCATGTTTCAAAATCAAATAATTATTCAAAACACTAACACATGTTCTCTTCCAACAGGAACATTTAATCAGTCATAACACAATGACAAAAAAAACACTATCATCAGCTGAAATTACAGAAACTGCATTATTTTATGTATCAGGTCTGCCCTTATACAATAGACAGTTTATTGTATTGATCATAGATTGTGTTTTGCACTGCAGTTTCTTTTGATGCCTCTCTACATTTTAGTTTTGTTGGGTTTAGTAAATGCATGCATTTTGTTTCTTTTGCTGCAGAAATTCAATACAAAAAATGAATGACCATCTTAGAGTAGCTTTATAGAATGTACAGTTTATGAAAAAAAAAAAAAGACAGAGACAGAATTGCTGCAGTAAAGACTTTATTTGTAAAAGGACATTGCTGCAAGATATACAAACAGAAAAAGCACTGGAATAATAATAACAAAAACAAAGTAATCTTCTAATCTGCCCGGTCTTCTGCATTTGGCCACATGTTCTCATCCTCTACCTTGCCCCACTCCTCTCCCTTGACCTTGCCCCACTCCTCTCCCTTGACCTTGCCCCACTCCTCTCCCTTGTCCTTGCCCCACTCCTCTCCCTTGTCCTTTTCCCACTCCTCTCCCTTGTCCTTGTCCTTGCCCCACTCCTCTCCCTTGTCCTTGTCCTTGTCCCACTCCTCTCCCTTGTCCTTGTCCCACTCCTCTCCCTTGTCCTTGTCCTTGCCCCACTCCTCTCCCTTGTCCTTGTCCTTGTCCCACTCCTCTCCCTTGTCCTTGTCCTTGTCTCACTCCTGTCCCTTGTCCTTGTCCTTGTCCCACTCCTCTCCCTTGTCCTTGTCCCACTCCTCTCCCTTGTCCTTGTCCTTGCCCCACTCCTCTCCCTTGTCCTTGTCCTTGTCCCACTCCTCTCCCTTGTCCTTGTCCTTGTCCCACTCCTCTCCCTTGTCCTTGTCCTTGTCCTTGTCCCACTCCTGTCCCTTGTCCTGGTACTCGTCTTCCTCTCCGTCGTGCAGGCATTTTCTTTCTTTCTTTCTTTCTTTCTTTCTTTGTGTTGCTCCATATTGTTCCTTTTCCACACAATATCAGCCCAAAGAGTACTCTTTTAGAACATATGATCATGCGATTGAAAGAACCTCAACACCTGAGTGTGCTTCCTAGATGGGAATCAGCTGTGATTTATATATTTGCATAACTTCAATAAGCTGTTTCTCATTAGCAATGGAATAAGATACAGGGAATATATTTGTGTTTCAATTCACAATATACACAGCTGTTTACCTTGACTTTAGCCTGTAAGGTTAGGTTTAGAACATGGTGTTATCTGTTCTGACATACAGTGTGAAAGCATTTGTAAATTTGACTGTAAAATTACATTGTTTTGGTCTTGGTTGAGCTTGTGTGTAAAAGAAGTTCAAGCATTTTAAATTTGTGTTAACTGTATGCATTTTGTGTCAAAGCAACAAGAAATGTGTTAATTGTATAGCCTACAAAGATGGATGTTGTGCTAGCCGTGTTAAGAGTTTAGGAAACTTGTTAAATGTATTGAAAAAACTGTCATAGCGATTGTAAAAAACTGTAACACATTTCTTGTTGCTTTGACACAAAATGCATACAGTTAACACAAATTTAAAATGCTTGAACTTCTTTTACACACAAGCTCAACCAAGACCAAAACAATGTAATTTTACAGTCAAATTTACAAATGCTTTCACACTGTATGTCAGAACAGATAACACCATGTTCTAAACCTAACCTTACAAGCTAAAGTCAAGGTAAACAGCTGTTTATATTGTGAATTGAAACACAAATATATTCCCTGTATCTTATTCCATTGCTAATGAGAAACAGCTTATTGAAGTTATGCAAATATATAAATCACAGCTGATTCCCATCCAGGAAGCACACTCAGGTGTTGAGGTTCTTTCAATCGCATGATCATATGTTCTAAAAGAGTACTCTTTGGGCTGATATTGTGTGGAAAAGGAACAATATGGAGCAACACAAAGAAAGAAAGAAAGAAAGAAAGAAAGAAAAAAATGCCTGCACGACGGAGAGGAAGACGAGTACCAGGACAAGGGAGAGGAGTGGGACAAGGACAAGGACAAGGGAGAGGAGTGGGACAAGGACAAGGGAGAGGAGTGGGACAAGGACAAGGACAAGGGAGAGGAGTGGGACAAGGACAAGGACAAGGGAGAGGAGTGGGACAAGGAAAAGGACAAGGGAGAGGAGTGGGACATGGACAAGGGAGAGGAGTGGGACAAGGACAAGGGAGAGGAGTGGGACAAGGACAAGGGAGAGGAGTGGGACAAGGACAAGGGAGAGGAGTGGGACAAGGACAAGGGAGAGGAGTGGGGCAAGGACAAGGGAGAGGAGTGGGGCAAGGACAAGGGAGAGGAGTGGGACAAGGACAAGGGAGAGGAGTGGGACAAGGACAAGGGAGAGGAGTGGGACAAGGACAAGGGAGAGGAGTGGGGCAAGGACAAGGGAGAGGAGTGGGGCAAGGACAAGGGAGAGGAGTGGGGCAAGGACAAGGGAGAGGAGTGGGGCAAGGACAAGGGAGAGGAGTGGGGCAAGGACAAGGGAGAGGAGTGGGGCAAGGTAGAGGATGAGAACATGTGGCCAAATGCAGAAGACCGGGCAGATTAGAAGATTACTTTGTTTTTGTTATTATTCCAGTGCTTTTTCTGTTTGTATATCTTGCAGCAATGTCCTTTTACAAATACAGTCTTTACTGCAGCAATTCTGTCTCTGTCTTTTTTTTTTCATAAACTGTACATTCTATAAAGCTAAAAATGGTAATTCATTTTTTGTATTGAATTTCTGCAGCAAAAGAAACAAAATGCATGCATTTACTAAACCCAACAAAACAAAAATGTAGAGAGGCATCAAAAGAAACTGCAGTGCAAAACACAATCTATGATCAATACAATATACTGTCTATTGTATAAGGGCAGACCTGATGCATAAAATAATGCAGTTTCTGTAATTTCAGCTGATGACAGTGTTTTTTTTGTCATTGTGTTATGATTGACTAAATGTTCCTGTTGGAAGAGAACATGTGTTAGTGTTTTGAATAATTATTTGATTTTGAAACATGTTTGCAGTGTTTTGTTAGACATAGTGTATTGTGTTAGTGTATTATTGTATTTTGTAAATTAGTTTTGAAGTTTAGTTTACAATGTGTGATTTTGAGCATGAAATTAACCGTTTTGCCAATTGTGTGTTTTAGGTGTGTTGGTGCGTTAAGAGTTTAGCAAACTTGTTAAATGTATTGAAAAAACTGTCATAGCGATTGTAAAAAACTGTAATAACAAAAACAAAGTAATCTTCTAATCTGCCCGGTCTTCTGCATTTGGCCACATGTTCTCATCCTCTACACTCCTCTCCCTTGTCCTTGCCCCACTCCTCTCCCTTGTCCTTGTCCCACTCCTCTCCCTTGTCCTTGCCCCACTCCTCTCCCTTGTCCTTGCCCCACTCCTCTCCCTTGTCCTTGTCCCACTCTTCTCCCTTGTCCTTGTCCTTGTCCTTGTCCTTGTCCCACTCCTCTCCCTTGTCCTTGCCCCACTCCTCTCCCTTGTCCTTGCCCCACTCCTCTCCCTTGTCCTTGCCCCACTCCTCTCCCTTGTCCTTGCCCCACTCCTCTCCCTTGTCCTTGTCCTTGTCCCACTCCTCTCCCTTGTCCTTGTCCTTGTCCCACTCCTCTCCCTTGTCCTTGTCCTTGTCCCACTCCTCTCCCTTGTCCTTGTCCTTGTCCCACTCCTCTCCCTTGTCCTTGTCCTTGTCCCACTCCTCTCCCTTGTCCTGGTACTCGTCTTCCTCTCCCTCGTGCAGGCATTTTTTTCTTTCTTTCTTTCTTTCTTTCTTTCTTTCTTTCTTTCTTTGTGTTGCTCCATATTGTTCCTTTTCCACACAATATCAGCCTAAAGAGTACTCTTTTAGAACATATGATCATGCGATTGAAAGAACCTCAACACCTGAGTGTGCTTCCTAGATGGGAATCAGCTGTGATTTATTATTTGCATAACTTCAATAAGCTGTTTCTCATTAGCAATGGAATAAGATACAGGGAATATATTTGTGTTTCAATTCACAATATAAACAGCTGTTTACCTTGACTTTAGCTTGTAAGGTTAGGTTTAGAACATGGTGTTATCTGTTCTGACATACAGTGTGAAAGCATTTGTAAATTTGACTGTAAAATTACATTGTTTTGGTCTTGGTTGAGCTTGTGTGTAAAAGAAGTTCAAGCATTTTAAATTTGTGTTAACTGTATGCATTTTGTGTCAAAGCAACAAGAAATGTGTTATTTGTATAGCCTACAAAGATGGATGTTGTGCTAACCGTGTTAAGAGTTTAGGAAACTTGTTAAATGTATTGAAAAAACTGTCATAGCGATTGTAAAAAACTGTAAGCACTGTGACGAATGAAAAATGCTGATGTTAAAAACAGAGTAAGTAGAATATTTGGGACCAGGTAATGTGCAATATCAAGTATCAGAGGTATGAAATAGTATTTCCAAGCTATTATTAATAGAATAACAGTTAAGCACAGTGATGAAATGAAAGTAGAATTTTGGTACTAGTTAATGTGCAATATCAAGTAACAGGTATGAAATAGGATTTACAAACTATAATAGAATCGTTAAGCATTGACGGAATGAAATAAGCCAATACTAAAATACAGTAATTTCCACAGTGAACAGGGTGAATTTGGTGAGTGTAGTCTGGCACTTCTGGCTTCTTGATGTTACTGACTGCAGGATAAAGAAAGTGTTCCAGTTCAGTGATGCTGGGGTGTCAGTAGTCAGCCTAGGTTTAAGGGGTCGGCTGTGGGTCCTTCTCAGCTGTGCGGCGCCTTTTTCTGCCTTCACGGTCAGATGCTCCTTTCAGGTAACGCGTTACGCACCTACGGGGTTCCCAGAATAAAAGAATAAAGTAGTCAGTCCTGGTCCCTCAAATACTAAACTATGACATTTATATCTAGGTCTACTACATGTACAGGTATTAAACTAACAACCACAGGTGTTGTTTGCAAGTTGTACCTGATTGCCCACTGCGAGCAAACGTCAACATTGTCCCTACTTCACCTGCTCTTGAAGTGAGACGCTCTCATCCGAAGCTACAAAATGAAAGGCATATGGTAATTCTGAACCTACATTACACAAAAAAAGTAAAATTTAAGAGAGTGCATGTTCTCACCTGCTTGTATATTGCATTCCCTCAGGGTTTGGTTCTCCTCCCTCAGAGCTTGGTTTTCATTCTGGAGTCTCTAGAAATCTACATAAAAAATTAAAAAACAACAACTAAAGGCAATATTTTTTTAATACTGTTAAAACACTGGACAATAAGACATAGGCCTAGAATATACCTTCATAGCTGAAAACATTGTGCTGTACACGAGAAGGGCCAATAACAAAGCGATGACTTTCTCCTATTGATTATCATTGACGTAAAAATTTTTGAAGTAATTGCATACATTTAATAAAAGACACCTGTCCACAGAAGCAATCAATCAGATTCCAAACTCTCCACCATGGCCAAGACCAAAGAGCTGTCCAAGGATGTCAGGGACAAGATTGTAGACCTACACAAGGCTGGAATGGGCTACAAGATCATCGCTTGGTGAGAAGGTGACAACAGTTGGGGTGATTATTCACAAATGGAAAAAACACAAAAGAACTGTCAATCTCCCTCTGTCTTGGGCTCCATGGAAGATCTCACCTCATGGAGTTGCAATGATAATGAGCACGGTGAGGAATCAGCCCAGAACTGCACAGGAGGATGTTGTCAATGATCTCAAGGCAGCTGGGACCATAGTCGCCAAGAAAACAATTGGTAACACGCTACACCATGAAGGACTGAAATCCTGCAGCGCCCACAAGGTCCCCCTGCACAAGAAAGCACAAGTACAGGCCCCGTCTGAAGTTTGCCAATGAACATCTGAATGATTCAGAGGAGAACTGGGTTAAAGTGTTTTGGTCAGATGAGACCAAAATCAAGCTCTTTGGCATCAACTCAACTGGAAGAGGAGGAATGCTGCCTATAACCCCAAGAACACCATCCCCACCGTCAAACATGGAGATGGAAACATTATGCCTTGGGGGTGTTTTTCTGCTATGTGGACAAGATAACTTCACTGCATCAAAGGGACGATGGACGGGGCCATGTACCGTCAAATCTTGGGTGAGAACCTCCTTCCCTCAGCCAGGGCATTGAAAATGGGTCATGGATGGGTATTCCAGCATGACAAGGACCCAAAACACACTGCCAAGGCAACAAAGGAGTGGCTCAAGAAGAACCACATTAAGGTTCTGGAGTGGCCTAGCCAGTCTCCAGACCTTAATCCCATAGAAAATCTGTGAAGGGAGCTGAAGGTTCAAGTTGCCAAACGTCAGCTTCGAAACCTTAATGACTTGGAGAAGATCTGCAAAGAGAAGGGGGACAAAATCCCTCCTGATATGTGTGCAAACCTGGTGGCCAACTACAAGAAACGTCTGACCTCTGTGATTGCCAACAAGGGTTTTGCCACCAAGTACTAAGTCATGTTTTGCAGAGGGGTCGAATACTTATTTCACTCAATAAAATGCAAATCAATTTATAACATTTTTGACTTTGCGTTTTCTGGATTTTTTTGTTGTTCTTCTGTCTTTCACTGTCCAAATAAACCTACCATTAAAATTATTGACTGATCATTTCTGTGTCAGTGGGCAAACGGACAAAATCAGCAGGGGATCAAATAATTTTTTCCCTCACTGTATGAACCGCTGTGGTTGAAAATGTTTTCAAAATATTTGTATAAGCCACAATTTATAAATGGGAAAATATGGTAATTGTTTGGAGAGATGGACCTCCCCCTCACCAGATGATTCAAAGTGCTAAATTGTCAAATGCAGCAACCAAGTCCTTCAACAGACATGACAATAATTAATTAGAATTACTGTGACCAGACTTAATAGCAATTCAAAACATTCAGATATCCAGAGGTAACAGACAAAACATTAAGACTTGGCCTTCCTGAAGAATTACATATTTAACAATGATTCTGGTTTTATATAACACCATGCGCCTTCAAACATAAGGGTAAGGGAAATCTTACCCAAACATGATGTTAGGTTGAACCATCCATTTGACTTGTTTGACTTTTTTTGCAGGTTTTCTCTTTGAAGGGTTAAAATGCATCATGAGTTTGCCTTCTGAAATGAGTCTGTCTTTGGAGAGAGAGGAGGGGACCACTGACCCAAAAATTGGACTAACTGGGGAGTATGAGCTAGATGTTAAAGCAGCGGGGTGAGCAATTTTCATTATTCTTGCAGTATTAGTAATGTTATCCTTTTCAAATTAATAAAAGAGAAGTGCTTAGTTCATTTTATATAATGGAAAATAAATCTATGATCAAAGGCGTTTTTGTGATCAGAGGTGTTTGAAAGGTAAGAACTGAAGGATAAAATTATTCCCTTGGTTCTAACGTGTATTAGGTCTAACTGTTTAAATGAAGACCCCTTTCAAAAAAAGTAATTAAAAACGGTTTTAAAAATAAATTATTTGAACAGTGAGAGACAGAAAAACCAAAATCCAGAAAAAATTTTATATATTGATTTGGCCACTCCAGAACCATAATGTGCTTCTTTTTGAGCCAATCCTGTTTACTTGGCCATTACTTGTCATGCTGGAATACCCATCCACAACCCTAATCTTGGTTTTAACGTGTATCAGGTCTAACTGTTTAAATGAAGACCCATGAACTTAAGGTAGCTAAAAGAAGCTAATGTTGTTTCTATGGTTTGATCAGAGTCCATCAGGAGAGACCAGACTCCCCTGAACTCAGCTGTCTGTCTATGAAGAGTGACATGTCTATGGATCATCCAAACAAATTCACGAAAGGAGTGTCCCCTCCACCCAGTTCTCTTAGTGTGTCCCCTCCACCCTCTGGTGGTATTGATACAGGTCCCCTCCACCCTCTGGTGGCATTGATACAGGTCCCCTCCACCCTCTGGTGGTATTGATACAGGTCCCCTCCACCCTCTGGTGGTATTGATACAGGTCACCTCCACCCTCTGGTGATGTTGATACAGGTCCCCTCCACCCTCTGGTGGTATTGATAGAGGTCACCTCCACCCTCTGGTGGTATTGATACAGGTCCCCTCCACCCTCTGGTGGTATTGATACAGGTCCCCTCCACCCTCTGGTGGTATCGATACAGGTCCCCTCCACCCTCTGGTGGTATTGATACAGGTCACCTCCACCCTCTGGTGGTATTGATACAGGTCACCTCCACCCTCTGGTGGTATTGATACAGGTCACCTCCACCCTCTGGTGCTATTGATACAGGTCACCTCCACCCTCTGGTGGTATTGATACAGGTCCCCTCCACCCTCTGGTGCTATTGATACAGGTCCCCTCCACCCTCTGGTGGTATTGATGCAGGTCCCCTCCACCATCTGGTGGTGTTGATACAGGTCCCCTCCACCCTCTGGTGGTGTTGATACAGGTCCCCTCCACACAAAGGTGTTTGAAAGGTGTTTGAAAGGTGTTTGAAAGGTAAGAACTGAAGGACAAGGTTTTGCTCTTGGTTTTAACATGTATGTTGTCTAACAGTTTAAATGAAGACCCCTAAACATATGTAGTTAAAAGTAACTAAATGTTGTTGCAATGGTTTGATCAGGGTCCTTCAGGAGAGACCAGCCTCCCCTGTACCCAGCTGTCTGTCTATGAAGAGTGACAGGTCTATGGATCATCCTAACGAATTCAGGAAGGAAGACATTTCTATTGAACTACGGTAAGAACTGAAGGATCAAGGTTTTGCTCTTGGTTTTAACATGTATGTTGTCTAACTGTTTAAATGAAGACCCATGAACCTACGTAGTTAAAAGTAGCTAACTGTTGTTACTGTGGTTTGATCAGGGTTCATCAGGAGAGATCAGACTCCCCTGTACCCAGCTGTCTATCTATGAAGAGTGACAGGTCTATGGATCATCCTAACGAATTCAGGAAGGAAGACATTTCAACTGAACTACGGTAAGAACTGAAGGATCAAGGTCCTCTTAGTGTGGACTATGGTTGGTTAGGATCTCTACGGTTGATCCATAGACCTGACAGTGGTTGGCCAGGGTCCATCTGTTAAGTTGGTTTCCAAACAAGTTGAACAACTGGGGCACCAAAGTCTCCTTTTGGCAGTTATGGTGTTATAATAGGTCCCCTCCTCCTTTTGGTAGTATTGATGCAGGTCCCCTACACCTTCTCTGCAGTAACAACATTAAAAATAAAAATACATCAATATACAGCTGTGGAAAAAATTAAGAGACTACTGCACTTTTTTTCTTTCCAAAAAATAAATCGTCCTTTTTTGTGGAGTGGTCTAAAAAAAATTTGGAGCTGTGTTTTAATAGATTTTTTTTACTCAATTATTTAACTAAATATACCTTAGCTACTCAAAAAACTCTAAGTTATTACATCTTATGTCCCAAACTGCTTTTGTTTACCAAAGGATAACAAATGGATTTAATTGTTGATCCTGTTACTGCCATTTTAGAAAATATTTTAAGGTTTCCCATAATATTTGACATATTTATTACAATTATTACGTAACTGCCTGACTGGGATTATTTGAGCCATATCACAATTTTATTTTTATAGACAACAATCTTCTTGCACAATATTTTGATTCTAAAATCACGTTTCCAATCTGAATAAGGGATTTTAGTCCAATGTTAGGAACGTCTCAATAAATTGCACAGCACACAAATTGTCAGTTTCCATAGGATGTGTAGCCCATGTGTGCAGGCGTGTGTTATCAATTTACTAAAACTCATTTGCTTCTTAATTGTAGTATGTTTACACCTAGTTTAGAATGTAGCCTAATTTTGCAAAATTATTATTTGACAAACACGTTTCAGTCGCTTATTTGTCGCATCAACGCTGATCGACAAAAGAAAAATACTTTGGCTAATAGGCCAAGTAGATTTTTGTCATTTTCAACCATATTTCCTAAATACATAATGACTATTAAAATGTATGGATATAAATTTATGTTCTATTGCATAAACATTGAATCCCCATTTTGCTTAGTTCGACAACCAAACACTCAGTTACTGCAAGAGAGAGCGGAGGCTTACTGTTTTTTTGACAACATATCATATAGGTCACACAATATTAGGCTATGTAATATGCTATTAATCAATGTATCTATTTATTTGGCATATATTTTCATCTGCATCACAACTACACGTGATACCTGCATCTACCGGCTAACGTAAACCTTGACATGCGCGTGCGCACACACACACACACACACACATTCAGATTAATCAATATTACCAAAACGTTGCATCGGTTGGCAAATAAGCCATTTTCATGCGCCACCTGGTGACAGAGAAGGAGAATGACAGCTTTAAGAAATATAATTAAAATTGCAGATAGTGTGTCTGGCAGAAATTTGGGCAAAATGGTTTTAAATGAGCTTTTCCGTTTGTTATTCTCACATTAAAAAATACTGGGGGATAAAGCATGCATATCTTGGAGCATTCCTAAAATTTGCTTCCTGTAAGTTTGAGTGCCGCATAAATATTTTTTTTAGGTACTTCTGGGTCAAATTGACCCCTTCCAGCACTTTTAGTGTTAAAAAAGCCTAGACCAGAGGTGTCAAACTGGTTCCACAGAGGGCCAAGTGTCTGCAGGTTTTCACTCTCCCCGTGTGCTTGACTGATGAATTAGGTCACTAATTGGTTAGTTTCTACCCTCACCTGGTTGTTTAGGTCTCAACTGGGAACCAGTTTCTTAGAAAAACCAAAAACCTGCAGACACTCGGCCCTCTGTGGAACCAGTTTGACACCCCTGGTCAGTGGCATACAGATGGGTAGCGATATCTCAAAATAAATTCTATGAGATACAGGAAGCCAGTGGAGAGATCTAAGAATTGGTGTAATGTGTTTAGCTTTGTTAGTTTTTGTTATAATTCAAGCAAGAATTTGCAAGGAGCTGGAATTTCTGAAGGCTTTTTGAGAGAGACTTAGTCTTAAGGGACAGTGTGTCAAGGTAATTACTGACAGTCAGTCTTGTGTTTTTGGTACAATATACAGTTTTGAAGAGGGCTGAAGAGAGCTGTGCACAGGAGATGTCCTTGCAACCTGACAGATTTGGAGCCCTTTTGCAAAGAAGATTGGGCAAATATTGCCACCTCAAGATGTGCCATGCTAATAGACGTTTACCCAAAAAGACTGAGTGCTGTAATAAAATCAAAAGATGCTTCAACAAAGTATTAGTTTATGCAACCAGGTTGTGAGTGTTTTATAAAAATAAAGATTTCAGTTTGTTTTTAAATTGAATGTTTCACGTTATAGGTCACATTAAAGGTGAAAAAAGTTCTGTCATGATGTATCTTTGTCTCATTCTTTTACATCACAAGAACCTGGCATTTTAACAGGGGTATGTAGACTTTTTATATCTTCTCTCTCAGTATGAACCCTCTAGACCCCTCAGGTCATCAGGGTCTGGTCTGCTGACTGTTCCAAGGGTAAGGACAAAGGGTGCTGAGGCAGCGTTTAGTCATTATGCTGTGCACAGTTAGAACAAACTGCCAGGAAATCTAAGACTTTCTCCAACATTGACCACTTTTAAACCAAGGCTAAAAACCTCATTTTTTAATTAATCTTTTAATGATCTTTTATGCCTCTTAAATGTGATGTTTTTATTTTCATGCTTTGTCTTTTACACTAAATAAATTTTGTAGTATGCCTGAAATTAGTTTTTTCTAATGTGAAGCACTTTGCCCCTGTGTATGAAATGTGCTATACCTAGATTTAAAAGGTTCTGTATGATAGTTTTATGATCCCAAAACACTACATTATTACTCTATGTAGAAAAGGTTATTTGACAAGTCTGACATTAAGTTTAAAAAAGAATAATAACAGTATGTAGTTAGGTGTTAGAGGGATACTGTAACACTGAATAGACCAGAGTCAGCATAAGACCTATTTGCAGAGTTTATTTTCCAGAAGGTCAATCCAAAGTCCAGAAATAGCCTTCAGAAATTTCAGCTCCTTGCAAATTCTTGCTTGAATTATAACAAAAACTAACAAAGCTAAACACATGACACCAATTCTTAGGTCTCTCCACTGGCTTCCTGTATCTCATAGAATTGATTTTGAGTCCAGAAATAGGTCCAGAAATAGGTCCAACAGGGGCAAGTGCTGTGTCAGGGAAAATCCAAGAATCATATTCCAAAAAGCAGGCAAGTAATCATTCAAACAGGTGTAATCCCCCAGATATGTAAACACTCAGAAATGCTTCTCAGACAAGATAACAGCAGGGGGGACAGAGTAAACCAGCTGGGTTAACAGGGGGAAGGAGTTCTGAGAAGGTTCAATATTCAGGAGGTGCACTGACTTGTGACAGATACTTTGCCAACATGTTTTAATTAGTCCACTGATAATGTGGTTGCAAAAAAGTTATTTAAATTCAGAGAAGTACAGAGAAAATAGTAAAAAGATGAGTAAGGCATCATTTTCTGGTAAAAAATATCTTTAAGGCTTCTATTCCATGTTTTAACATAATGTATTTTTATTTCTTATTTTACTGGATGTTCTCATTTTAGAGTCTAAATGCTAATCTACTAAGTTGCCAGACTTATTTGCCAAACTCTTTCAACTGCAACAATAATTTTTCCTCATTTCACATCATGCCGTATCAATAATGTATAGAAAAAGTGGTTAACAAATGACTGTCTGCTCCTCTGATCTTTCAACAGTATGGATTGTGGTGGAGATTTCAGGGTGAAGTCAGAACCAAGAAAATGTGAGTTTTTATTTAATTGATCCACTTTTTTTCTCCTGTCCTAATTTTAACCCTAACTCATTGAGACTACAGGCACAGTGAAGGGTTTGGACAGTGACACATGTTATTATTTATTACTGGCTCAGTATTCCAGAATGTTGTTTTTGAAAATATGACAGTTATGATAGGGTTGAAGTTCAGACTGTCAGCGTTAAATGATGGCTACTTTATCCATATCGGACAAATCATTTACATTTCCAGCAACTTTCTGCATAGCATAGCAATTTATTCAGATTTGTCTG
The DNA here is from genome assembly GCF_011004845.1 of Esox lucius. Taxonomy (NCBI): domain Eukaryota; kingdom Metazoa; phylum Chordata; class Actinopteri; order Esociformes; family Esocidae; genus Esox; species Esox lucius. The sequence goes on along the minus strand of NC_047579.1, from coordinate 16,447,232 downwards.
CATCGTGATGGCCAGCTTCACTTGTTGTCTTCATTGTTCCTTGTGTTGTCAACAACCAGTAACCGAATAAAGTCTGGACATTGAAAGCTATCTAGTCATTGTATCTTTTTATTTAACTGTTAATTAATCAACCAGTTAAGTCTCCTGAGAACTAATTAAATTTTTTTAGGACGATGTGCCGAAAGGCACACAAATGAAAGTCATGACAGTACACAAAACATAATGTAAAAATAAAAGTATCAACACAAATCAACAAACACGTTTAATTGCAATAAATACATTGGGACACTGACATATGGGAATATGGGATTGAGCAGTTGTAGTTGTTACATAGTGGCTAGTTCATTTTGTAAGCAGTAACGTAGGTGCTACACTACACTACGCAACAAGAAACTTGCTCCCTGGTACACAGACAATACTAGAGCACTTATAAGCAAGCCTCAAGAAAATTGGAGCGAAAGTGGCGCTCCACCAAGTTGGAAGTATTTAGACTAGCCTGGATAGACAGTACACTACAATACCGAAAATCACTCACGTCTGCTCGATCAGCTTATTTCTCCAACCTGATTGAGGCGAACAAAAACAATCCAAAATTTCTCTTTGATACAGTTGCAAAGTTAACAAAAAAGCAAAGCTTAGCAAGTGAAGTGGGTCTTCACTTTAGTTGTAATGAATACATGAACTACTTTGATGAAAAGATCACCATTAGAAAACAAATAACTGACTCCTCCTTAAATAGTTATGGTCCTCAAAATCTCAGTTGTCCAAAAAATTTCTTGAACCTCCCTGACCAGGTTTCAATGGGGACACTTGCATTTTTTGATACCGTATCGCTCGACACATTTACAAAATGTGTAATTAGTTCTAAATCCACAAACTCTCAGCTAGACCCGATTCCAACAAAATTACTTAAGGAGTTATTTCCTGTGCTAGGTCAGCCAATGCTGAACATAATAAATTGCTCCCTTTCCTCCGGATGTGTACCAAACTCACAAAAAATTGCGGAAATTAAGCCTCTTCTAAAAAAAATCTAATCTGTATCCCGACATATTAAACAATTATAGGCCAATATCGAACCTCCCGTTCCTCTCAAAAATCCTAGAAAAATGTTTCCCAAAAACTAAATGCCTTCCTAAAGACAAATAACATTTATGAAATACTCCAGTCCGGTTTCAGATCCCATCATAGTACTGAGACTCCACTCGTGAAGGTAACAAATGACCTTCTAATGACCTCAGACAAAGGTTCCGCATCTGTCTTGTTGCTTCTTGATCTTAGTGCTGCTTTTGACACTATTGATCACTCCCTTCTCTTAGAGAGACTGGAAACCCATATTGGGGCTACGTGGACATGTTCTAGCCTGGTTTAAATCGTATTTATCTGAAAGATATCAGTTTGTTAGTGTGGATGGCGTATCCTCTGACAAGTCAAAGGTATGCTTTGGTGTTCCTCAAGGCTCGGTTCTGGGCCCATTATTGTTCTCACTATATATGCTCCCTCTGGGCGATGTAATCCGAAATCACAATATTAACTTTCACTGTTATGCTGATGACACACAGTTATATATTTCAATGAAGCATGGAGAAGCCCCTAAATTAGCTACTTTGGAAGCATGCGTTTCAGATAATAGGAAGTGGATGACAGAGAATTTCTTGCTCTTAAACTCAAAGAAAACAGAAATGCTCGTTTTAGGACCCCAAAAAACAAAGAGCGTTGTCAGCAGATCTCACTGTGAACCTCGACGGCTGCATGGTCGTTTCCCAAAAAACTGTAAAAAACCTTGGCGTTACGCTTGACCCTGACCTCTCCTTTGAAGAACATATAAAATATGTCTCAAGAGTTGCTTATTTTCATCTTCGAAACATTGCAAAAATTAGAAAATTTCTATCAAAAATTGATGCAGAGAAATTAATCCATGCTTATGTTACTTCTAGACTAGATTACTGCAATGCTCTTCTCTCTGTTTATCCAGACAAATTAATAAATAAACTTCAATTAGTGCTGCACACGGCTGCTAGAATCCTAACTAGAACAAAAAAATGTGAACACATTACTCCTGTCTTGGCGTCTTTACACTAGCTGCCTGTTAGGGTTAGGGTTGATTATGATTAAACACAGGACAAAGATTTTAGGCAAATTTAAATGTTTTTATTTACTAATTAGAACAATATAAAACAATGTAACGGTATAAAAATAATATAACAAAATATAAGCAAAGTCAACAACTCAACCAAAAATACTTTCCATTACACAGATATCTGTGAAAAACAAAGTCAGTTGTGCAAAATAAGTAAACAAAAGTCACAATGTATAAATATGAATATATCAATATAAACAATTGGTGATCCTTTTCAATTCTGAGCAAATGTTGTCAGCACTGTGCTTTCCTGAGAAACTACTGGTTTCTAGCACATATGTTTGCATTTGCCAGTCTTCATCAATGCTATGGCAAGTGAGAGTTAAATAAGCCTCTGTGGCTCTTGATGTCCACATATCAGTGGTCAATACAGCACTGTTAGCAGCATCTAGACATTTTTTTAACATTTTCATACAATGAAGGTATTTTCTCTCCCATGAAAAATGTCCGACTTGGAATCCTGTAGCGGGAGTTAAGCGTTTTTATTACACCTTTAAAACCCTCATGTTCAACCACATGTAGATCCTTTCACAATCATCTCAACAATGCTCTTTGTGATCTCCATGGCTCTTTGTGAATTATCTAGGTGAAATAACAAAATGATTAAGTCTGTAACTGTAATCTGCATGTAGCTTAAATAGGAATACAAATGTTCCACAATATAAACACAAAAGGTTATTATATTCAGCCATATTCATATTTCAGGTTTGAGGTATATATCTTTATGTAAGTGTATATTTTTGAGTTCCAGTGAAACAATTAAGATTTTTTTCCAACTGGCTGAATTTATGATAGTAACTATCAGTCTGCTAAAATCACCTCTCTGATCAATGTGAACAACATTACTTGCTGGAGATTACCCGGATACTGCAGATTTTTTGGCTGAAAAGCCTCTGCCAGAGACCTCTGTCTCTTTTCTGGAGTGACATTTTTAATCCACTACCAGCAACTTAATAGTTGTGAAAAACTTTCATATTATTTTACTTACCTCACTATTAAAAAATAACATTCTTTGCCTGCACTTCTCTATTTAAAAGAATTGTGCTCTATGTAGCAGGTAAAACATCAGGTTGACGCAACACTGATAGAAATGCAGTGTAGATCCCCAGTAAGTTGAGACAAGCATATCTGTATATGTACCAGAGCACAAGTTACTATTACAATAGAAGATGTTAAGCAGGCTGAGGTAAAGCAAGCATTTATACCTAAAAGTGACTTCTGAAGATGTTTGTACCAATGAGTCTGGTTGAGTGTGTAGGGAAGGCCAAATAACCAGTGTAAAGGTCACAGTGATTGATGTAGGAAGAGGGCAGAGGTTACAAAGTAGGCTCATAGATTGGCAGGATGGTCATTTTTACAAGCATATACCTGGTAGCATGTGTGGATGTCTTATTGCAGAACAAGAAACTGGATTCTGGATTTACCTTTAAACTGCAGGTGGGCGATATGCATTATATCAGAGTGAGCACTCAAGTCAAATACCAGATATTAGTAGGTGCTGACAAACTCCAACTCAGTCCCATCAAGGGCAAGGATGTTTGGGGGCAAGCTGGTTGTGGAAGGCTTTGACAGTTAAAGGCATGTTGGATGGTTGCACAGCTTTTTGGTAAACAGAAGTGTTCAGCGAGGGGCTAGTTGTTAACAAGATAGGTGGAGGGAGTTACAGGCAGCAAGAGCAACATCATTTTGGAGTTGACTGTATTTGATTCTGTCGTCAGACATGGTTCCATAGCAACCAGAAATGGGAATTGATAGTGCTGATAGTTTTATAAAGGATAAAGAACAAGAAACGGGGGGAAATAAGTATAGAAGGACAGAAGTAAATACATCCACCGAACAATATTCTCTATTAATCACTTCTCTTATAGTGGATAATGTTATTTACATACTTTTGTTAATCAGATTTTACCTTCAAAAGTTGTCCATATTACCAGTAATATTGTAGTTTACTGCTACTAATATCCATCTAATTATTTCCCTATAGGTCAAACTCGTCTGAGGATCCAACAAGACAATAAGACTAAACTGAAACATAGATATCAAATAATATATGAAGGAAATGGACAGCATGAAAACCAATCCCTCTTAAACGATATCTACACCGAGCTCTACATCACAGAGGGTGGAAGTGGAGAAGTCAATAATGAACATGAGGTGAGACAGATCGAGATGGCATCCAAGAGGAAAACTACACAAGAGACACCAATTACTTGCAATGACATCTTCAAGCCAATAAAACAGCATCAGAAGCACTATTGGAGCCCGGATCTCTTAATCAGACAACCAACATCTACATCATTGAACCATGAAGACATGTTCTCAGACAGGACTGACTCCTCACAAGAGTATGAGTCAGAATCACCTCTGGTCCATTTACATGGTCATGACAAACATATCAGAAGGAAAGGTTTGAGAAACTTGACTAAAGGTATCGCTGGCATTGGAAAAACAGTCTCTGTGCAGAAGGTCATCCTTGACTGGGCAGAGGGAAAAGTGAATCAGGACATTCATTTCATATTTCCCCTTCCTTTCCGTGATTTAAACATGAAAAAGGACCAATGTAGTCTAATGCAACTTCTTACCCACTACTTCCCAGAGCTAAAAGAGATTGATTGTATTGAAGATGGTTTAACAAAAACAGTTTTAATTTTTGATGGTTTGGATGAGTGTCGACTTCCTCTAGACTTTAAAAACAATAAGAAGTGCTGTGATGTCACAGAACCAACCTCAGTGGACGTGTTGCTGACAAACCTTATCGAGGGGAATCTTCTACCATCTGCTCTCCTCTGGATAACCACACGACCTGCAGCAGCCAATCGGATCCCTCCTGAGTGTGTTGACCAGGTGACAGAGATACGAGGGTTCAATGAGCCACAGAAAGAGGAGTACTTCAGGAAGAAAATTGCAGACCAGAATCTGGCCAATGAAATCCTCAACCACATAAAAACATCCAGAAGCCTCCACATCATGTGTCACATACCAGTCTTCTGTTGGATATCAGCCACTGTCCTTGAGTCGATGCTGAAAGAAGCAGAGGAAGATGAAATCCCCAAAACTCTGACTCAGATGTACGAACACTTCCTGCTCATCCAAACCAGTATGAAAAACAAAAAGTACAACAAACCCACAGAAACAAACCCAAAGGAACTGTCTCAGTCAGACAAAGACATGATCCTGAAGTTGTCAAAGCTGGCTTTCCAACAGCTTCAGAAGGGCAACCTGATCTTCTATGAGGAGGACCTGAGAGAGTGTGGCATTGATGTCTCAGAGGCATCAGAGTACTCAGCACTGTGTACAGAGATCTTTAAAGAAGAATCTGGGCTTTACCAAGAGAAGGTCTTTAGCTTTGTTCATCTGAGTATTCAGGAGTTTCTAGCAGCAATACATGCTCTAGAATCTTGTCTTAGCAAGGAGGAACATGTCCCCCCCCCCACTCAGAACCCAGATTGGTATTATTATGAGCAAATGTTTAAATCAGACACGTTATCTGACTCACACAGGAGAGCAAACAGGTTATCTGAATTGTACAGGACAGCAGTAGAACAGGCTTTGAAGAGTGAGAATGGACACCTGGACCTGTTCCTCCGCTTCGTTCTGGGTCTCTCACTGGAGTCCAATCAGAATCTCTTACAAGGTCTTCTGACACAGACAGGAAGTACAACACAGAGTAATGAAGAAACAGTTAAAAGAACCGTTAAGTACCTTTCAGATAAAATCAAGAAAGATTCCTCACCAGAAAGGATCATCAACTTGTTCCACTGTCTGAATGAACTTGGTACCAACTCTCTAGTTGAAGAGATTCAAACCTCCCTACGATCAGGGACTCTTTCAGAAACAGAACTACAACCTCATCAATGTTCAGCTCTGGCCTACCTGTTACTGATGTCAGAGGAGGTACTGGAGGAGTTTGACATGAAGACATACAAGACATCAGAGGAAGGATATTTGAGGTTGCTGCCGGTAGTGAAAACCTGTAAGAGAGCAATGTAAGTTCTGGTAATGTTTTGATGTATACAATATTGTTATGCTGAAGGCTTTGTACATCTAATATATCATCTCCTGTTTCCAGACTGGATGACTGTAGCATCAGATCATATTGCTTTAAGACTCTGGAAAATGAGCTACTTTATCAGTTAATTAAATTCAAATACACATATGTATACTAAGTATTATTAGGAACACCTGTTCAATTTCTCATTAATGCAATTATCTAATCAACCAATCACATGGCAGTTGCTTCAATGCATTTAGGGGTGTGATATTGGTCAAGACAATCTCCTGAACTCCAAACTGAATGTCAGAATGGGAAAGAAAGGTGATTTAAACAATTTTGAGCGTGGCATGGTTGTTGGTGCCAGACGGGCCGGTTTGAGTATTTCACAATCTGCTCAGTTACTGGGATTTTCGCGCACAACCATTTCTAGGGTTTACAAAGAATGGTGTGAAAGGGGAAAAGCATCCAGTATGCGGCAGTCCTGTGGGCGAAAATGCCTTGTTTATGCTAGAGGTCAGAGGAGAATGGGCCGACTGATTCAAGCTGATAGAAGAGCAACTTTGACTGAAATAACCACTCGTTACAACCGAGGTATGCAGCAAAGCATTTGTGAAGCCACAACACGCACAACCTTGAGGCTTGATGGGCTACAACAGCAGAAGACCCCACCGGGTACCACTCATCTCCACTATAAATAGGAAAAAGAGGCTACAATTTGCACAAGCTCACCAAAATTGGACAGTTGAAGACTGGAAAAATGTTGCCCTGGTCTGATGAGTCTCGATTTCTGTTGAGACATTAAGAAGGTAGAGTCAGAATTTGGCATAAACAGAATGAGAACATGGATCCATCATGCCTTGTTGCCACTGTGCAGGCTGCTGGTGGTGGTGTAATGGTGTGGGGGATGTTTTCTTGACACACTTTAGACCCCTTAGTGCCAATTGGGCATCGTTTAAATGCCACGGCCTACCTGAGCATTGTTTCTGACCATGTCCATCAACTGCAAGATGCTATCCTATCAATATGGGCCAACATTTCTAAAGAATGCTTTCAGCACCTTGTTGAATCAATGCCACGTAGAATTAAGGCAGTTCTGAAGGCGAAAGGGAGTCAAACACAGTATTAGTATGGTGTTCCTAATAATCCTTTAGGTGAGTGTATATACATATACAGTATCTCACAAAAGTGAGTACACCCATCACATTTTTGCTAATATTTGATTATATATTTCCATGTAACAACACTGAAGAAATGACACTTTGCTACAATGTAATGTAGTGAGTGTACACCTTGTATAAAAGTGTAAATTTGCTGTCCCCTCAAAATAACTCAACACAGCCATTCATGTCTAAATTTCCCTCCCACGGTGTCATGTGACTTGTTTTAATGTTACAAGGTCTCAGTTGTGAATGGGGAGAAGGTGTGTTAAATTTGGTGTTATCGATCTCACACTCCCTCATACTGGTCACTGGAAGTTCAACATGGCACCTCATGGCAAAGAATTCTCTGAGGATCTGAAAAAGGAATTGTTGCTCTACATAAAGATGGCCTAGGTTATAAGAAGTTTGCCAAGGCCCTGTAACTGAGCTGCAACACAGTGACCAAGACCATACAGCGGTTTAACAGGACAGATTCCACTCAGAACAGGCCTTGCCATGGTCCACCAAAGAAGTTGAGTGCACATGCTCAGCGTCGCATCCAGAGGTTGTCTTTGGGAAATAGACGTATGAGTGCTGCCAGCATTGCTGCAGAGGTTGAAGGGGTGGGGGGTCAGCCTGTCAGTGCTCAGACCATACACCGCACACTGCATCAAATTGGTCTGCATGGCTGTCATCCCAGAAGGAAGCCTCTTCTAAAGATGATGCACAAGAAAGCGCGCAAACAGTTTGCTGAAGACAAGCAGACTAAGGACATGGATTACTGGATCCATGTCCTTTGGTCTGATGAGACCAAGATACACTTATTTGGTTCAGATGGTGTCAAGCGTTTGTGGCGGCAACCAAGTGAGGAGTACAAAGACAAGTGTGTCTTGCCTACAGTCAAGCATGGTGGTGGGAGTGTCATGGTCTGGGGCTGCATGAGTGCTGTCGGCACTGGGGAGCTACAATTCATTGAGGGAACCATGTACTGTGACATACTGAAGCAGAGCATGATCCCCTCCTTTCGGAGACTGGGCCGCAGGTCAGTATTCCAACATGATAACAACCCCAAACACACCTCCATGTCGACCACTGCCTTGATAAAGAAGCTGAGGGTAAAGGTGATGGACTGGCCAAGCATGTCTCCAGACCTAAACCCTATTGAGCATCTCTGGGGCATCCTCAAATGGAAGGTGGGGGAGCAAAAGGTCTCTAACATCCACCAGCTCCGTGATGTCGTCATGGAGGAGTGGAAGAGAACTCCAGTGGCAACCTGTGAAGCTCTGGTGAACTCCATGCCTAAGAGGGTTAAGGCAGTGATGGAAAATAATGGTGGCCACACAAAATATTGAAACTTTGGGGTGTACTCACTTTTGTTGCCTGCGGTTTAGACATTAATGGCTGTGTGTTGAGTTATTTAGATGGGACAGCAAATGTACACTGTTATACAAGGTGTACACTCACTACTTTATGTTGTAGCAAAGTGTCATTTCTTATCACATGAAAAGATATAATCAAATATTAGCAAAACTGTGAGGGGTGTACTCACTTTTGTGAGATACTGTATGTTATTTAAGAGATGCTGTTATCCTGTGGGATTTACAGTAAAACACACACAATCTTGTTTTTATGTCCTTATAGCTACTGAAAAATCAGCAATCCATGTTCTTTGTTCTCTAATCCTAAATCTATTCCTAACCTTACTCAACCCTTACACTTACTCTAACCCTAAACTCAGTAACCTAACATGTATGCCTTTGCCCTAAAGCCTAACACTAAACCTGACTCCTACACCTAAAAGTATCCAAAGTACTGAAAGTATGCATCATTTTTACTCCAAATCTAACCCCTGAGCCGGAAATACAATTTTCCATAGTGTGGACCTGCCGTTAACCTTGTGGGGAACCCGATACATCAGGGGCCACATCCTAAAATATTTTAAGACTCAATGTAAATCCTAATTTACTGATTTAGGACAAACTCTTAAAACCAATGGGTGTGTCAGTCCTAACATTAGCACTCCTAAATTTTTGGCCTAAGAGTATTTTCAGTCTGGTCTCAGGATACTACTTGGACTATTTTACAAGTCAGAATGGAAAACAAACAAACAAGAGAACCATGATTCAAACTATTGACCTTCCATATCCCAGACAGGTGCGCTACCCACTGCTCCAGTGAGGAACCTATAACCAGTGGCGGCGAGTGTTGGTCTCACCACAAAAATGTTATTTTCTTTCTAATCCTAACCCAAACCATAACCCTAACCCTTAACCCCAGTGCTGTGATGTATAACCTAAACCCAAACCTGAACCCCTAAGCTGTGAAACCTAACCCTAACCCTAAATAAACAAAGCCGACTTCATGGCCATAACTTGACTACCTGGTGTAGTTGGTACTATAGATGGAACATATTATTGCACCATCAAATGATGAACGAGCATTTGTTTACAAGCCACCAGACATGGCTGACAATTAGCTGAACACATCATGACTAGTCAGTATATCATTCTTGGTTTCATGTTTAATCAGTAACACTTGGCCTACATTTTAATTTGAATATTTTTATTTCAATATGGCAACATGACACACTCCTTCTACAGTATTGCTATAATTAATTCACTGACAGAGACCCCTCACCTGTCAGACAATTACTGAGGGAAAAGTAAGTACTGTAGGCTTGTTAGTGGAACATGACATCATCCATAGCAACAGGGTCAACCCCCCCTTTCTCTTAGCTTAAGATTTCTCCCTATTTCTTAGTAAAAGTCTTAGCAGCTTTGTGAATAGGTTTTAAGAGGAATCTCTTAGCTAGAAACTTTTACTGCTGTTTAGGAGTCCTCCTAGTGGTAAGATAGTGTTTTGTGAATATGGCCCCAAGTTCATAAATCATTCAAACTAATATTCATTTAAACCCTCTGATGTCTACAGATCCACCCCTCTTTTTGCCGGACCACGTAAGCGGAGTGAATGTCTCTTACTAAGTGAGTGAGTGAGTGACTGTCCGACTGAGTTAAATTGCATACTGGTTATAGAAGCAGACCTGTAAACTATAGGTCCCGCGATCTCCTCACAGACGAAGCGAAGTATGTGTTATGAATTAGTCCGTAAAGATGAAAACTTTGCTGGCTAAATGGATCTACATTATAGTAACCCTGAAATAAAACAGTTTACGGTTATGTTGTGACTGTTTCTGGTTGATATTCGAAGTACACGTCCGTGCATTTGTTTTTGGTCAGGATAGGATTGACTACAACATACAGTAGTTACGTTATGGTAAACCTTAACTGAAACTGTATATGGTTATATTGCGACTGTTTCTGACATGGAAAAGTTCATCTTCAGTCTCGCAAGAAAATGCTAAATTATTTTGATTATTTCTAGGAAGTTAGTAGATACTAGTAAGCCTATTACTGGCTAATAAGCTGTTAAAAAGGCCAGTGGCAAAAGCCATACAGTTCATAGACGCTATGGTGGAGGTAAACTAAATAAGAAACGTTAATCAGTTTAATATAATGTTCAATGGTGTCTAGCAACTGCTGAGACATGTAATGCCGTGGTGTAGTGGTCAAAGACAGCGCCTCTTACTTGGAAGACTTCAGTTTGAATCTATTGAGAGCAATTACATTATTAATTTTATTTGTGGGAAATTAAATAGCATTGGCCGACTCGCTAGCCATTTCTCAATTCTTATAACTATTCCAGTAAGTTAGTAGATACTGGTAAAGCCTATTACTGGCTAATACACTGTTAAAACGGCTAGTGGCAAACGCCATACAGTTCGTAGACCCTCTTTGTGGTGGAGGTAAACTTAGTAAGAAACGTTTATGTCATTCACGAATGGCCAATTGGCTGTTAATAAAACGGCCAATGGAAATAGAGGATTTGTTCAGGGTAGACAAAAGAGGCTATACTGACACCTGTGAAATGTACAGCTCTGTGGTGTAGTGGTTAATGACACAGTCTTCCATGTGGGTGACCTGGGATTGAATCTCGAGGGGGCAACACATTCTATTGCGGGCCGGCTGAACTAGGCTTGCCTGGTTTCTTGTTTCAGTTTACTATCATTTCTGCTACTCCATTCCTTACACAAACACATCAACATTGTTTGAATAACAACGATGATGATTTTCTTTACTGGAAGTAACATTCTAGGTCCTTGGGCTGGCAATTTCTGTTTTAAAAGTATGCCCTTAAGTAAAGTTGACTTGACATTGGTGTAATATATAGATGCTATTCTAATGTTATTCAGAACTGTTGGTCATTTCTGACATGACCATTATCTCTTTACAGACTGTCTAGTTGTGGAATCACTGAGGAAGACTGTGCTTCTCTGGTCTCAGCTGTGAAATCAAACCCCTCTCATCTGAAAGAACTGGATCTGAGTAACAATCAGCCAGAGGATTCAGGAGTGATTAAGCTCTCTGCTTTGATGGAGGATCCACAATGTAGACTGGAGACTCTGAAGTGAGTAATAGTAGTTCATTTTTATTTTCAATATGACATGTTGATAATTAACTTTATAAATATATATATAGTTATGGCCATTCAAGGCTTCATTACCGTTCATATAACAGCAGGATATTATGCTAGCAGCGCTAACTCAGATTTTCCTTTTCAAAATAACAGCCATAATTGAAATATATAAGACAATATAGTTAACAGTTTTGTCTGTACATTTTATGTTTAATGTCTGTTCCAATGTTACTCTTGTCTGTTCTTTTTCACAGACTAGATTGTTAACTATATTGCCATATACATTTATTCTGATTCTGACACTTTTTCTATGACATCAAACTTTCAGTTCATGAAAATAACATGATATATAACTAAACAACATAATCAGGCAAATTATGCAGCTTTGCAGTCCCAAGCAGCTAGTTTGCCTATATATTAATACCTTTGAACATACCGTGTCCAAACATGACCACCAACAAAAGTCTACTACATCTGGGTTATTTAGACTATGTTTTTGGGGGATAACATGGTATGAATCCATCAGCTAGTTCTTATTTTTCGGACCATCAGTCCCACAGTCTGAGGAAGTTAGGTCTGCCTTTCCATCCAACTGTGAGTGAGAGTGAATCACTATTACATAAATTCAAGTGATAGTGTATCGACTGTGTTAAATAGTGGATGTGTCCACAGAGAAAGACATTTCTGAGCCCATATTATGACAAATGGTTTCATAATTTCTTTATTTGAAATTCTCAGGGACTTTAAATTATTTCACCTGCGTATTGGGTTACTGTGTAGCTCACTGCTGCCTGTAGGATCAGAAATGTTTTTGCTAATATGTGAGATTGTAGTGTTCAGTGTAACGAATATTACTGACAAGTCAGGTTGTTGTGGTTCAAGGCTCAGAGGACACAGTTTATTCCAAAGGTACAGGGATCAGGCAAAAATAGTAAACACTTCAAAAAGCCAAGGTAGAGAACTCGGGGTGTTCAGGTCAAGGCAAAGGTACAAGATGAAAAAAAATACAGACAAGGATTAGGTAGAGACTGGTTGGGAAAAACTATTAGCAAAAACATGGCACACAGACTAGGATGATAATGATTTCAAACAACAGGGTTAGTATGTATGGAAAACAATACCTCCTAAAGAGTGGTGAACTGAGGGAGAACTGAATCTGGGGTGGGAGTAACATTCAGGAGTGTGTGAGTGTGTGTGTGTGTGTGTGTGTGTGTGTGTGTGTGTGTGTGTGTGTGTGTGAAGGTTGTGCAGTGGTGTCTGACTGGATCTTACATTCAGAGTTTCCAAACATACTGAATGTAAGCTAATAGGCTATATAAACAATTAATCCATGTCTGAAACGGAACAGATTTTACAATACCAATCATTTCACTTTCTCAGACCTACTTTCCAGGTTTATCAATCATTCAGACTAATCTTCATTTGAACCCTCTTTTGTCCATAGATTCACCCCTCTTTTACAGTTTTTTTTTTTATCATTCATACTACTCCCCTCCTCACACACACACACTGATATCTATCATATATTTATGGGCTGACAACAATGATTCCTTTCTGCATAGGACCTTAAGTAGTTTCTTATATAAACGTTCATTCTAGTGTTGTTTATTGGCAATGTCAGTTTTGAAAGTGTGCACCAGTGTTACCATGATATAATCCATAGACACTATTCTAAAGTTATTCTAAACAGTATTATAATCTTTTTCCAGACTGTCAGGTTGTGGAATCACTGAAAAAGGTGGTGGTTCTCTGGTCTCAGCTCTGAAGTCAAACCCCTCACATCTGAAAGAGCTGGATCTGAGTAACAATGTCCTTAAGGATTCAGGAGTGAAGTTGCTCTCTGCTATGTTGGATGATCCACAATGTAGACTGGAGACTCTGAGGTGAGGAGGCTCGTAGTTTGTATTTGTCACAATAGTCCAGAACCCCAAGCTTGGTCTGTCTGGCTCATTTGGGGTGACAATGACTCCCAGTGATCTATTTGTAGATTTATGCTCAACTGGAGACAGTGGGGTCACTAATGTACTATTTGTTAGTCATATACTGCAGCCATTTTCTCCATTTACCTCCTACTGGTGTTAGTAAAGTCATGATTAACTGTCCACAGGCTGTCATTTTGTGGATTCTCAGAGGAAGGATGTGATTGGCTGGCCTCAGCTCTGATGTCAAACTGTCACCTAGGAGAGCTGGACCTGAGTAACAATGACCTGGGAAATTCAGGAGTGAAGCGTCTCTCTTTTGGATTGGGAAATCCACATTGTAAACTGGAAACACTGAGGTCTGTATTATGTTATTTTAAAGAAATATACAACTGATGTTTTCTCTTTTCACCTGCTGCTGGTTTTTATAAAATTGTGCAGATTGTCAGGCTGTCTGGTCACAGAGGAAGGCTGTGGTTCTCTGGTCTCCGCTCTGAATTCAAACCCCTCACACCTGAAAGAACTGGATCTGAGCTACAATCACCCAGGAGACTCAGGAGTCAGACTGCTCTCTGCTGGACTGGAGGATCCACACTGGAGACTGGAGAAACTCAAGTATGTCCTGTAGATGTTTTCTGAATCAGTAATGTGGTATTAAGTTGTCATGTTGTTTTGCATTATGTAATGTGTCAAATACAGACCTGTCTACCTGTACTTTTATTTAGCATGAACACAGTTTCAAAATCAAAGTAGAGTGATGTGATATCAAGCTGGGTAACTGTGAATTGGAGGAAAATGCAAATATTACTACACCATCAATGTTAATATGTTCAGACATCTGCTGGTCTGTCTTTGTTTTCACTTGTAATAACCACAACATTAACATTTCTAATCCTGAACAACTGTATCTGTGTAGCCTATTTAGAGTGACAACATCTGCTACGGTACCAGGTGGAGCATATTGACTAGCATGGAAATTGGTAGTTATTTTAGTATGGTAGTAGTTCAGTGTAGTTGTTGTTAGTTCAGTGTGGTGGTAGTTAGTTCAGTGTGGTGGTAGTTTGTTCAGTGTGGTGGTAGTTAGTTCAGTGTGGTGTTAGTTAGTTCAGTGTGGTGGTAGTTTGTTCAGTGTGGTGGTCGTTTGTTCAGTGTGGTGGTAGTTTGTTCAGTGTGGTGGTAGTTAGTTCAGTGTGGTGGTAGTTAGTTCAGTGTGGTGTTAGTTAGTTCAGTGTGGTGGTTGTTAGTTCAGTGTGGTGGTTGTTAGTTCAGTGTGGTGGTTGTTAGTTCAGTGTGGTGGTAGTTAGTTCAGTGTGGTGGTTGTTAGTTCAGTGTGGTGGTTGTTAGTTCAGTGTGGTGGTAGTTAGTTCAGTGTGGTGGTTGTTAGTTCAGTGTGGTGGTAGTTAGTTCAGTGTGGTGGTTGTTAGTTCAGTGTGGTGGTAGTTAGTTCAGTGTGGTGGTTGTTAGTTCAGTGTGGTGGTAGTTAGTTCAGTGTGGTGGTTGTTAGTTCAGTGTGGTGGTTGTTAGTTCAGTGTGGTGGTTGTTAGTTCAGTGTGGTGGTTGTTAGTTCAGTGTGGTGGTAGTTTGTTCGGTCGGGTGGTAGTTTGTTCGGTCGGGTGGTAGTTTGTTCGGTCGGGTGGTAGTTTGTTCGGTCGGGTGGTAGTTTGTTCGGTCGGGTGGTAGTTAGTTCGGTCTGGTGGTAGTTAGTTTAGTTGAGTGGTAGTTAGATCATTGTGGTATTCATTTGGTGTTGGTTATTTCAGTGTTCTTCACTGTGTGGAGGGAAACATCAAGTTTGCTGTTCAGGTAATCGAAATATTTGGAGGCCCATGTTAACAAAGTATTTTATTAATCAAATGCATCAAATAACATAGCATCATTCTGAACAATGATTCTTGTCTATTCAATAGGCATTGAGAAATATATAAAGCAAAAATAAAACAAAATACATTGCTATAGAAACTAGCAGCAATTCCAGACAATGTAGAAATGGGAATATGGACAGCATGAAAAAATCTAGAATTGTATAAACATAAGTGTTGGAGTGCCTATAATTGTTTGCCTTTCTCGTTCCAACGTTGCAATTCGATTACTGGGGAAAAAGAACTGTCATGTCCAGGTCATTCCAGAATCACCTCAGATGTTTCTCTAATCTGGTGGCAAACGATTGACTGGGTTCATTAAGGCTCTTCCCCCAGTACAAATTACTGCTAGAAAAACCAGACATTTGGAGGCACTTTAAATATCACATACTGTAGACTCAAACAAGATGGAATGCAACGTTTCCACTGGATTCAGGGGTGAAGCTGCACAGGTAAAATCAGTAGTGTGGTGCCTGGAGAAGTGGGTATTTCCTAACTTCTCAACTACAGTATCTAAAAAAATATGAAGATTCTGTTCCCTTGTTCTTACATTTCCAACTGTTATTGGTTAGTGGATGCCCACAATGGCATGTGTCCCTGGGACCAACCTAAACCCAGAACTCAGGGATGCCCACAATGACATGTGTTCCTGGGCCTACCCAGAGACCCAGAACTCAGGGATGCCTACAATGACATGTTCCTGGGCCTACCCAGAGACCCAGAACTCAGGGATACCTACAATGACATGTGTTCCTGGGCCTACCCAGAGACCCAGAACTCAGGGATGCCCACAATGACATGTTCCTGGGCCTACCCAGAGACCCAGAACTCAGGGATGCCTACAATGGCATGTTTCACTGGAACCACCCAGACCGTTCAGAGACCCAGAACTCAGGAATGTTAAGTCTGGTCACTTTGATTTACGTATGTGTGTGTCCCTATATCAGTTATCCTAAGCTCCTATAACTTGTAGGTTGTTTAACATGAACCGTACAATAAGTCACAGTTTATTTAATTTCTTTCATTTGTGTATTGAAAATCCATCACTGGTGGCCTTAATAATCACATGTTACTTTTGCACGGGTAAATCTTATTTGAGTGTGGGTGTTCATAATTGGGAATGGGCATTTACATGAATGGGGTTTCTGCAAAGTATTTACAATGTTGGTGGTTGTGGAGCAAAACATTCTGTTTTCGGACAGCTGAGTAAACTTTAACATTGATTGAACCCGCTAAAGGTGTTCAGTTGGTTATATTCCTATTTGTTTTCTATTGCCTCTTAAGTGTTTCAGTTACATTATTGATTACAAATGTGGACAGGTAACTTGTAACTGTAACAGATTACATTTAAAAAGTAACCTACCCAACCCTGCCTACCCAACAACTACCCGTTTGGGGCAGTTGATGTAGGCTCTGGTATTATATGCTGTGCAGTATATGCTCATTTACTGAATAAAATCAACTACAGGTGCTGGTCACAAAATTAGAATATCTTCAAAAAGTTGATTTATTTCAGTAATTCCATTCAAACAGTGAAACTTGTATAATGTATACATTCAAGACTGATATATTTTGAGTGTTTATTTTTTTTAATTTTGATGATTATAACTGACAACTAATAAATACCCCAAATTCAATATCTCAGAAAATTAGAGTATTGTGAAAAGGTTCAATATTGAAGACACCTGGTGCCACACTCTAATCAGCTAATTAACTCAAAACACCTGCAAAGGCCTTTAAATGGTCACTCAGTCTAGTTCTGTAGGCTACACAATCATGGGGAAGACTGCTGACTTGACAGCTGTCCAAAAGATGACCATTGACACCTTGCACAAGGAGGGCAAGACACAAAAGGTCATTGCTAAAGAGGCTGGCTGTTCACAGAGCTGTGTCCAAGCACATTAATAGAGAGGCGAAGGGAAGGAAAAGATGTGGTAGAAAAAAGTGTACAAGCAATAAGGATAACCGCACCCTGGAGATGATTGTGAAACAAAACCCATTCAAAAATGTGGGGGAGATTCACAAAGAGTGGACTGCAGCTGGAGTCAGTGCTTCAAGAACCACCACGCACAGATGTATGCAAGACATGGGTTTCAGCTGTCGCATTCCTTGTGTCAAGCCACTCTTGAACAAGACACAGCGTCAGAAGCGTCTCGCCTGGGTGAAAGACAAGAAGGACTGGACTGCTGCTGAGTGGTCCAAACTTATGTTCGCTGATGAAAGTACATTTTGCATTTCTTTTGGAAATCAAGGTCCCAGAGTCTGGAAGAAAAGAGGAGAGGCACTGAATCCACGTTGCTTGAAGTCCAGTGTACAATTTTGTTTTGGGGTGACATGGGGTGCCATGTCATCTGCTGGTGTTGGTCCACTGGGTTTCCTGAGGTCCAAGGTCAACACAGCCGTCTACCAGGAAGTTTTAGAGCACTTCATGCTTCCTGCTGCTGACCAACTTTATGGAGATGCAGATTTCATTTTCCAACAGGACTTGACACCTGCACACAGTGCCAAAGCTACCAGTACCTGGTTTAAGGACAATGGTATCCCTTTTCTTATTTGCCCAGCAAACTCGCCTGACCTTAACCCTATAGAAAATATATGGGGTATTGTGAAGAGGAAGATGAGATACGCCAGACCCAACAATGCAGAAGAGCTGAAGGCCACTATCAGAGCAACCTGGTCTCTCATAACACCTGAGCAGTGCCACAGACTGATCGACTCCATGCCACGCCGCATTGCTGCAGTACTTCAGGCAAAAGGAGCCCCAAGTCTGTATTGAGTGCTGTACATGTTCATACTTTTCATGTTAATACTTTTCAGTTGGCTAACATTTCTAAAAATCCTTTTTTGTATTGGTCTTAAGTAATATTCAAATTTTCTGAGATACTGAATTTGGGATTTTCATTTGTTGTCAGTTATAATCATCACAATTAAAAGAAATAAACACTCGATATAGATCAGTCTGTGTGGAATGAATGTATACATTATACACGTTTCACTTTTTGAATGGAATTACTGAAATAAATCAACTTTTTGATGATATTCTAATTTTATGACCAGCACCTGTATGTGTAGATTACTAGTGATTTTGTCATGATTGATAGTTTTCTGAAATATAGGTTTCATTCTAGCTAGTGACTTTCAAGGTCCTTTTGATGCTGTAATGTGTGACCGGTGGACAGACTGACACTCAGTCTCCTCATGGACGTGAATCCCCCCCAGAAAACATTGGCCATAATTCAACGTACAACAACACTGATTACAGATTGTTTTGAAAACCTCAAATCGGCCCTAATTAATATTCCAGGCCAATCAATCGGTCAACTTCTAGTTTCTGTGGTGTGTGATGGGAGGAGGGGTTGTGTGTGTGATGGGAGGAGGGGTTGTGTGTGGTGTGTGTGTGTGTGTGTGTGTTTGTGGTGTGTGATGGGAGGAGGGGTTGTGTGTGGTGTGTGATGGGAGGAGGGGTTGTGTGTGATGGGAGGAGGGGTTGTGTGTGGTGTGTGTGTGTGTGTGTGTTTGTGGTGTGTGATGGGAGGAGGGGTTGTGTGTGGTGTGTGATGGGAGGAGGGGTTGTGTGTGATGTGTGTGATGGGAGGAGGGGTTGTGTGCTTGTGTGTATTGGGGGTTACAGAAAGGGGTGGCAGAAAGGGGCTGGGTTGTGTTGGGTGTATGTTGGGGGTGTACACAATTTTTAAAACATTTTTAAAAAGTTTGCTCAGTGGCTTATCTGGTCTGGTTGTGTAAGGGGTCTGGTGTGTGAGGTATGTATGAGTGGTGTGTATTGAGGGAGGGGGGTGTCTAGTAAGCGTGTATGTGTGTGTGTTTTGGGGGGAGGGGGTTCTGTGGTATATGCACGGGTATGTGTGTTTGTGTGTGTTTAAGATTGCAATTACAATTTTTAAATACTTGGGTTCAAAATATCTCAACCCTGGAGTAATATATTATGTAGGAGCCATTCTTTATCAATCTCTTTTGATTAATAGTGTATTATAATGCTTCTTAAGTTGTGCCCTCTACAGGTCAAAAGGCGTTAAATAGGAATGTGACAGGATTGGAGGCGTGGCTGACTGGGAGCACACAGCTTTTTGACCTTGTTACAAACTGTTGCATAAACCACTGCTCCTTTTCTTTGTGTTCTTTAGTTTAAAATATTCAGTCTGCCTTATAATTTATTTACCAGATAAAGGATATGTTGTAATAATAAAGGACCATATCATTTTCAACTTTACTCTTATACTTTTTGGTTTATTGAAACAAACAAGCGTCAAATAATCCCCCAATCAACACCAAGGTGACAAAGGACAAACTCAAGACAAAATAGTCACTACATTAGTTAAAAAGCTTGCTTCTGGATCTGGTAAAGCCTTTTGGATTATTTGGCTTGGATACCTGAAGCCACAGGAACAATCCGCAAGGTGTCAAAGGACAAACTCAAGACAAAATAGTCACTACATATTCTGTTCTATCAA
This sequence comes from Esox lucius, assembly GCF_011004845.1. Lineage (NCBI taxonomy): Eukaryota > Metazoa > Chordata > Actinopteri > Esociformes > Esocidae > Esox > Esox lucius. The sequence goes on along the minus strand of NC_047579.1, from coordinate 16,427,242 downwards.
GTATGTTTAACCTGGCTAGTATAAAGTAGATGTGTTTTCTAGCAGTGTCATTTTCCAGGTGGTCTATATTCCTGATTCTGTGGCTGACTCTTCTGTGTTGTTGCGTACAATTAGGTGATACAATACTTACAAACCTGCAACAAAGACTTTTAGTTTTCTGTGAATAACAACGAATCTTGACTGGTGTGGTACATGTATGATGGGGGAGGGGTATTGTGTGTGTTGAAGTTATGTAAGGTGTGTGTGTGTAAGACAGGTTGTGTATCACTGAATGACAGTCTGCTCCTCTGCTTCTTCCACAGTGTGGATCATGGTGGAGAGTGGAGGTTGAAATCAGGACTGAAGAAATGTAAGTGATTTATTATACAGAACACAAATACAGCTGGTCTGTGTGTCTGTGTTTGTGTGTGTTTGCATGTCTGCATGTCTCAGTTTGTGCATGTTTTTTTTCATTCTGTGTGTGTGAGTTTTATCTGAGTGTCTTAACCATTTCACGTGTGAGTTTCAAATATCCCTCAACGGTCCCCTAGCGTGAGTTTTTTGCGTGTGATTTCAGTACTCACTAAGAGTTCCAGAATGTGACTATGACGTCACAATACATTTCATCCACAGCTTCCCAAAAGCACCACACTGCTTACTAGTTATGCATCTAATTTCTGATTTCAATTATATTAGAAAACCACCATGGATGGTTATGCATCTAATTTCTGATTTCAATTATATTAGAAAACCTCTACCGGTGATAACTGTTAAAAATGTATATTGAATAATTATTGACCAATTTTAAAAATACTTGTCATGGTACGGTGAGCAGCAGCACCACCGTTCCATACACCTTCAGTTCCAACCATCACATGAATGCATCCCGGACTTGTGGTGTCACATGTCTTCCATTATCGTTCACACCAGGGGCCTGTTGCACAAAACCAGGATAAGGGATTAAGCCAGGATATCCAAGTTATCCTGGATTCATTTAGCTTTGACTTGGTTGCACAAAAGCAGGCTGAATTAAACCCAGCCAAGTAACCATGGAGATTTATTCTTTGCAGCTAGCCTGCTCCAGAGCTGCCTGCACCTGGTTCCTTGTTCCCGCAACACACCGCATCATTGCTATACTGTCCTTTTTCTAAAGATCATGGCTCAAAAGATACTGACTTCACTTGTTGTATAAATTCAACTCATAGTTTTCCCAGGATGGCAAATCTGTCCAAAAGACTGGCAAATGTAAATGAACATCAGGTCTCCTAGTTACTCACCTTTCTTTATCTTTGGTTGATAAAAAAGCATAGCGGCGCCCACAAACTGTTAACGTAACTTCTAGAAAGTTTTTACACAATGATTTTGACCAGTTGTCAGCTCTTCCAGGAAATAGTAAGATGCACTACAGTAGTCTCTAATATAATTCTTTTTTTGTGTATCTTATTTATTTTAGAAAAATATAACTGCTTAGTGTTAGCTGCCTGTTGGTATGTAAGTAACCCTTCTTGTCCCGATTTGAATGCTTGCTACCTGGTTAATATGATATGAAGTGTGGTCTTCAAACAAATAAAATGAGGAAATAAAGTTATTAACACTGTTTGAGCTAAATGTGAGTAAATAAAAGCATGGTCTGACCAGTGATTGTTATGTCACTCGTACCTAGACGTTCTAATGGTGCTTTCTAAACAATACGTTCTAATGGTGCGTTCTAAACAATAGGTTCTAATGGTGGGTTCTAAACAATACGTTCTAATGGTGCGTTCTAAACAATACGTTCTAAACGGTGCGTTCTAAACAATACGTTCTAATGGTGCATTCTAAACAATACGTTCTAATGGTGCATTCTAAACAATACGTTCTAATGGTGCATTCTAAACAATACATTCTAATGGTGCGTTTTAAACAATATGTTCTGATGGATCATTCTAAACAATACGTTCTAATGGTGCATTCTAAACAATACGTTCTATTGGTGCGTTTTAAACAATACGTTCTAATCACACCGCATCAAAGGGTTGATATCCAGAACATAACATATGGATTTGTGTGTATAATATGAATGATGATGTGTAATATTGTGTCTTGGTCTCATCCATCAGATGTCTGTGATCTCACACTGGACCCAAACACAGTTATCAGAAACCTCGCACTGTCTGAGGAGAACAGAAAGATGACAAGGGGAGAAGGAGACCAGCTGTATCCTGATCACCCAGACAGATTTGACTCCTGGCCACAGGTGTTGTGTAGAGAGGGTCTGTCTGGACGCTGTTACTGGGAGGTAGAGTGGAGTGGGGGAGGGGCTGAGATAGGAGTGACATATAAAGGAATCAACAGGAAAGGTGGTTTTGACTGTTGTCTTGGAGAAAATGACAAGTCCTGGAGTCTGTTCTGTTATGATGTCAGTTACCCTGCCAGACACAATAAGAAGACAACTAACATACCTGTCACCTCCTCAGACTCCCACAGAGTAGGAGTGTATCTGGACTGGCCAGCCGGCATTCTGTCCTTCTACAGGGTCTCCTCTGACACACTGACCCACCTGTACACATTCAACTCCACATTCACTGAGCCCCTCTATCCAGGGTTCAGGGTTTATTATGACTCCTCAGTGTCTCTGTGTCAGATGGTCCCTGTGTCAAACACAACATGATGTTTCACTCTAATCATGGTCATGTTCAGTAGGACACAACAAAGTAAAACACTGACAGTAACTCTAGTAGTGAGTAAACATGACTAGAGACATTAACAGAATGAATCACCACACTGGTCTGTAAAACCTTCTCATTTAGAAATCATTCATCTGGTTGTTATTGTTTATCATTGATGTTTGTAAACATTCCTGTCCGTAGAATGTTTATTTATTTCATTGTTGACAAACATTCCTGCTTCTGTAATTGTATTACCATGTCCCAGATGTGACAGAATAAATAAAGGTGTTTTATAACAAATTATTCAAGATTGTGTTAAAAATACAACTTGTGTGTGTGTGGGTGTGTGCGTGTGTGTGTGTGTGGGGGGGGGGGGGGGGTAGAAAGCATTAAATAGTTTACTAAACACCAAAGCCTCTCTTCCTTGTCCTTCATCTCTTCATCTTTCCCCTCCTCTCCTGTCTTCCTCTCATCCTCTCTTTTCTCTTACATTCCACCTCTCCTATCTTCCTGTTCTCCTTAATCATTTCTCTTCCTGTTCTTCATCTATTCCTCTCCTCTTCCTCACCTCCACTCTCTACCTCTCTCTTCTTTTCTTTCTCACCCGCGAAATCTATTGTCTCCTCTTTCCTCCTCATCCTCTCTGTCTCTCCTATCTTCCTCTTGCTCTCCCACTCTCTTATTGTTTTCCTCTCTGGAGCTCCCCTTTCTTCCTTTCTTCAACTCCCCCTCTCCTCCTTTCTTCTCTGCCTCTCTTCTCTCTGCTCTTCTATCTTTGTCTCTCCCTCTCCTCTCCTCATCTGTACTTCTCACCCTCACCTCCTCTCTTCCTGTCCTCCATGCGTCCTTTCATCCTCTTCCTATTCTCCTCACTTCCTATCCTTCTCTCCCCCTCTGTTTTTCTCCCCCTCTTCTCCTCTCCCAATGTCCACCTCCTCTCTAGCTCTCTTCTAATTCTTGCTTCCTCTTGCTCTCCCTCTCTCTTTCGTTCTTTCTCTCCTTTTCTCCTTTTTTCAACTCATTTCCTCTCTTCCTACCATCTGCTTTTATCTCCTTCTCTCCCCATCTCCTGATCATCTCCACTCTTCCTCTCCCCATCTCCTCCTCATCTCCACTCTTCCTCTCCCCATCTCCTCCTCATCTCCACTCTTCCTCTCCCCATCTCCTCCTCATCTCCACTCTTCCTCTCCCCATCTCCTCCTCATCTCCACTCTTCCTCTCCCCATCTCCTCCTCATCTCCACTTTTCTGAAGGTTTCTTTTGGCAAACAGGTGATGTAGTGGATTTTATCCTGATTTGGAGATGTTTCTTCGGACAGTATCGGTTGGGATGCACTGTAAACCTGAATGGTCAAAATAATAAATTGCATTAAGTACTGAAAAAATAAAATATGTTCAATAATTGTACTAACTGGAATTAGACCCTGACTTCACCTTGCAATATGAAGACCCAGACTTTGATGGAAAACGTACTTCTCTAGTGGCCATTGAGGAGTTACCACAAAAAGATGTTGTGCATGTCTTACTTGGAGAAGATAGCAGTTCAGCTCCAACTACCAAATTACTTTCAGATGTGTCATCTCAAGAGCGGCTCAGCAGGTGTCCACCTGTCCACTTTTCCAGTTCCAACATTCTCATTTGATGTTGAGCTGAAGCTGGCTTTAAAAGGAATAGAAGACAGCTTAAACTGACCAGAGACCAGAAGCAGGACATTTTGGAGAATCTTGCATCTACTATATATGGCTTCAAGGTTTACCCAGGTGACCGAGAGATAGCAAGTGCAGCTGAGGCTCTTGTGACCAAACATCCCTGTCTTGAAGAAGCAGGATGTTTTTTAGCCTGATATGTCCTGGACATACATGTGCCATTCTGTGTTGTTTCATGTACCTACCATCATTTTCCTCTATCATTTTCCTTTTGGTTCTATACTGGGCCTCGTTTGATGCCCTTGTTTAGACAGAAGTATCAACGACTGGATTGGTAGTTCATGATTTAGAAGTTTAAGCTTGTTTTTACATAATAATGAGATGTATTGTAATGTACATCAGCAGCGTTGATTCTGGGTATCCACCTGCTAATTATTAGAATCAGGTGTGCATTGTGAGGGTTGGAGCAAACGCCTACAGGAGACCCATAGTGATAGTGTTAATGAGATAACATGGGGTATGGAGTGGGAGGGGCAGTGTCCCACAGGAGACCTATATTGATAGTGTTAATGAGATAACATGTTGTATGGAGTGGGAGGGGCAGTGTCCTACAGGAGACCCATAGTGATAGTGTTAATGAGATAACATGGGGTATGGAGTGGGAGGGGCAGTGTCCCACAGGAGACCTATAGTGATAGTGTTAATGAGATAACATGTTGTATGGAGTGGGAGGGGCAGTGTCCTACAGGAGACCCATAGTGATAGTGTTAATGAGATAACATGTGGTATGGAGTGGGAGGTTCAGTGTCCTACAGGAGACCCATAGTGATCGTGTTAATGAGATAACATGGGGTATGGAGTGGGAGGGGCAGTGTCCCAAAGGAGACCTATAGTGATAGTGTTAATGAGATAACATGTTGTATGGAGTGGGAGGGGCAGTGTCCTACAGGAGACCCATAGTGATAGTGTTAATGAGATAACATGTGGTATGGAGTGGGAGGTTCAGTGTCCTACAGGAGACCCATAGTGATCGTGTTAATGAGATAACATGGGGTATGGAGTGGGAGGGGCAGTGTCCTACAGGAGACCCATAGTGATAGTGTTAATGAGATAACATGTGGTATGGAGTGGGAGGGGCAGTGTCCTACAGGAGACCCATAGTGATAGTGTTAATGAGATAACATGGGGTATGGAGTGGGAGGGCCAGTGTCCTACAGGAGACCCATAGTGATCGTGTTAATGAGATAACATGGGGTATGGAGTGGGAGGGGCAGTGTCCTACAGGAAACCCATAGTGATAGTGTTAATGAGATAACATGTGGTATGGAGTGGGAGGGGCAGTGTCCTACAGGAGACCCATAGTGATAGTGTTAATGAGATAACATGGGGTATGGAGTGGGAGGGGCAGTGTCCTACAGGAGACCCATAGTGATAGTGTTAATGAGATAACATGTGGTATGGAGTGGGAGGGGCAGTGTCCTACAGGAGACCCATAGTGATAGTGTTAATGAGATAACATGGGGTATGGAGTGGGAGGGGCAGTGTCCTACAGGAGACCCATAGTGATAGTGTTAATGAGATAACATGGGGTATGGAGTGGGAGAGGCAGTGTCCTACAGGAGACCCATAGTGATAGTGTTAATGAGATAACATGGGGTATGGAGTGGGAGGGGCAGTGTCCTACAGGAGACCCATAGTGATAGTGTTAATGAGATAAAATGGGGTGTTGAGTGGGAGTGGCAGTGTCCTACAGGAGATCCATAGTGATAGTGTTAATGAGATAACATTGGGTATGGAGTGGGAGGGGCAGTGTCCTACAGGAGACCCATAGTGATAGTGTTAATGAGATAACATGGGGTATGGAGTGGGAGGGCCAGTGTCCTACAGGAGACCCATAGTGATAGTGTTAATGAGATAACATGGGGTATGGAGTGGGAGGACCAGTGTCTAACAGGAGACCCATAGTGATAGTGTTAATGAGATAACATGGGGTATGGAGTGGGAGTGGCAGTGTCCTACAGGAGATCCATAGTGATAGTGTTAATGAGATAACATTGGGTATGGAGTGGGAGGGGCTTTGTCCTACAGGAGACCCATAGTGATAGTGTTAATGAGATAACATTGGGTATGGAGTGGGAGGGGCTTTGTCCTACAGGAGACCCATAGTGATAGTGTTAATGAGATAACATGGGGTGTGGAGTGGGAGGGCCAGTGTCCTACAGGAGACCCATAGTGATAGTGTAAATGAGATAACATGGGGTATGGAGTGGGAGGGGCAGTGTCCTACAGGAAACCCATAGTGATAGTGTTAATGAGATAACATGGGGTATGGAGTGGGAGGGGGTAGTGTCCTACAGGAGACCCATGTTGATAGTGTTAATGAGATAACATGGGGTTTGGAGTGGGAGGTTCAGTGTCCCACAGGAGACCCATAGTGATAGTGTAAATGAGATAACATGGGGTATGGAGTGGGAGGGGCAGTGTCCTACAGGAGACCCATAGTGATAGTGTTAATGAGATAACATGGGGTATGGAGTGGGAGGGGCAGTGTCCTACAGGAGACCCATAGTGATAGAGTTAATGAGATAACATGTGGTATGGAGTGGGAGGGGCAGTGTCCTACAGGAGACCCATAGTGATAGTGTTAATGAGATAACATGGGGTATGGAGTGGGAGGGGCAGTGTCCTACAGGAGACCCATAGTGATAGTGTTAATGAGATAACATGTGGTATGGAGTGGGAGGGGCAGTGTCCTACAGGAGACCCATAGTGATAGTGTTAATGAGATAACATGGGGTATGGAGTGGGAGGGGCAGTGTCCTACAGGAGACCCATAGTGATAGTGTTAATGAGATAACATGGGGTATGGAGTGGGAGAGGCAGTGTCCTACAGGAGACCCATAGTGATAGTGTTAATGAGATAACATGGGGTATGGAGTGGGAGGGGCAGTGTCCTACAGGAGACCCATAGTGATAGTGTTAATGAGATAAAATGGGGTGTTGAGTGGGAGTGGCAGTGTCCTACAGGAGATCCATAGTGATAGTGTTAATGAGATAACATTGGGTATGGAGTGGGAGGGGCAGTGTCCTACAGGAGACCCATAGTGATAGTGTTAATGAGATAACATGGGGTATGGAGTGGGAGGGCCAGTGTCCTACAGGAGACCCATAGTGATAGTGTTAATGAGATAACATGGGGTATGGAGTGGGAGGACCAGTGTCTAACAGGAGACCCATAGTGATAGTGTTAATGAGATAACATGGGGTATGGAGTGGGAGTGGCAGTGTCCTACAGGAGATCCATAGTGATAGTGTTAATGAGATAACATTGGGTATGGAGTGGGAGGGGCTTTGTCCTACAGGAGACCCATAGTGATAGTGTTAATGAGATAACATTGGGTATGGAGTGGGAGGGGCTTTGTCCTACAGGAGACCCATAGTGATAGTGTTAATGAGATAACATGGGGTGTGGAGTGGGAGGGCCAGTGTCCTACAGGAGACCCATAGTGATAGTGTAAATGAGATAACATGGGGTATGGAGTGGGAGGGGCAGTGTCCTACAGGAAACCCATAGTGATAGTGTTAATGAGATAACATGGGGTATGGAGTGGGAGGGGGTAGTGTCCTACAGGAGACCCATGTTGATAGTGTTAATGAGATAACATGGGGTTTGGAGTGGGAGGTTCAGTGTCCCACAGGAGACCCATAGTGATAGTGTAAATGAGATAACATGGGGTATGGAGTGGGAGGGGCAGTGTCCTACAGGAGACCCATAGTGATAGTGTTAATGAGATAACATGGGGTATGGAGTGGGAGGGGCAGTGTCCTACAGGAGACCCATAGTGATAGAGTTAATGAGATAACATGTGGTATGGAGTGGGAGGGGCAGTGTCCTACAGGAGACCCATAGTGATAGTGTTAATGAGATAACATGGGGTATGGAGTGGGAGGGGCAGTGTCCTACAGGAGACCCATAGTGATAGTGTTAATGAGATAACATGGGGTATGGAGTGGGAGGGGCAGTGTCCTATAGGAGACCCATAGTGATAGTGTTAATGAGATAACATGGGGTATGGAGTGGGAGTGGCAGTGTCCTACAGGAGACCCATAGTGATAGAGTTAATGAGATAACATGTGGTATGGAGTGGGAGGGGCAGTGTCCTACAGGAGACCCATAGTGATAGTGTTAATGAGATAACATGGGGTATGGAGTGGGAGGGGCAGTGTCCTACAGGAGACCCATAGTGATAGTGTTAATGAGATAACATGGGGTATGGAGTGGGAGGACCAGTGTCCAACAGGAGACCCATAGTGATAGTGTTAATGAGATAACATGGGGTATGGAGTGGGAGTGGCAGTGTCCTACAGGAGATCCATAGTGATAGTGTTAATGAGATAACATTGGGTATGGAGTGGGAGGGGCTTTGTCCTACAGGAGACCCATAGTGATAGTGTTAATGAGATAACATGGGGTGTGGAGTGGGAGGGCCAGTGTCCTACAGGAGACCCATAGTGATAGTGTAAATGAGATAACATGGGGTATGGAGTGGGAGGGGTAGTGTCCTACAGGAGACCCATAGTGATAGTGTTAATGAGATAACATGGGGTATGGAGTGGGAGGGGGTAGTGTCCTACAGGAGACCCATGTTGATAGTGTTAATGAGATAACATTGGGTATGGAGTGGGAGGGGCTTTGTCCTACAGGAGACCCATAGTGATAGTGTTAATGAGATAACATGGGGTGTGGAGTGGGAGGGCCAGTGTCCTACAGGAGACCCATAGTGATAGTGTAAATGAGATAACATGGGGTATGGAGTGGGAGGGGCAGTGTCCTACAGGAGACCCATAGTGATAGTGTTAATGAGATAACATGGGGTATGGAGTGGGAGTGGGTAGTGTCCTACAGGAGACCCATGTTGATAGTGTTAATGAGATAACATGGGGTTTGGAGTGGGAGGTTCAGTGTCCCACAGGAGACCCATAGTGATAGTGTAAATGAGATAACATGGGGTATGGAGTGGGAGGGGCAGTGTCCTACAGGAGACCCATAGTGATAGTGTTAATGAGATAACATGGGGTATGGAGTGGGAGGGGCAGTGTCCTACAGGAGACCCATAGTGATAGTGTTAATGAGATAACATGGGGTATGGAGTGGGAGGGGCAGTGTCCTACAGGAGACCCATAGTGATAGTGTTAATGAGATAACATGGGGTATGGAGTGGGAGGGGCAGTGTCCTACAGGAGACCCATAGTGATAGTGTTAATGAGATAACATGGGGTATGGAGTGGGAGGTTCAGTGTTTTCTTAGTCATGACTCCAATGTGACTGTGGGTGTGGTGATTCTGTTTCCACCTGGTTTAGTCCTTAAGGTGACCTCCACCTGTGATGTGTAGAAGGGTAGAGTGTTGGTGGTTCTGGTGGAGTTGTTTTTTCTTTCCAGTTTGTTAATGTCTCTGCTCCCTGTAAAGGGACTGAAAGGGTCCAGCTGTTTGAGAACTGAGACAGGACCAGAGGGGTATACTACGAATGGAATTCAACATACTCAGATTTGGCGACCAACAAAGTCAGGGAGGCTTGTTGGCAGTACATTGCAGACAGAGTAACCTTGTAAGAGCAGTGTTCTTGTAATATATTCTCTATTTTATCTTACAGAATTATTTGATTTGTAGTATGATTGTGATCTAAAGTAGAGGACAAGTTAAATAGTCTATCTAAATCTGTGAAAAATGCTAAGAATACTCAATGATGGCCTACAAAATGGGCTACATCTCTGAAATTGACCCATTGCTCACTGTTAATGATTTAAGATATAGGCTAATCCATAAAGCATCTAAGTTGTAGGGCTACCTGTATGAATTTAATGATCAGATACCTGAACATGAATGCTGTGAAATGACTTCCTATTCACATAAACCCTCATGTTCTCTCAGGGGCTCTAATGGGATACAGTCAATCACACCAATCACCCTCTGGATTCCTATTGAAAACAATGTGTTCTGTATATGGCCTATAGGTCCAGGCTATGCATATTAAAAATAGACCAAGTACTTATTGTGCATTGTGATCACATAAAAAGCACATTTGATCTTTAGAATGCTTAAATGGCCAGGGAACAACAAATACATCAAGCAGTTCATTGAGAGCTTCCACCTTGTGAACTGTACAACATACAGTATTATTGTTCAGATGTTCAGCATCACCGTAGGAATCCATTAAATATCCACTGGAAAAATATCACAAAGCAAGACATCCTGTTCACCAATGAGGGCATTACTCTGATGAGTGGCATTAGATACTTTGGCCCCAGAAGCAGGAAAAGATACGGAATTCCCTCAGATGAGAATCGATATCTTTATTAGAGAACATTATCAGGGTAAAGTAAAGGAGTTACACAGTCTTTACACACCCTAACCCTGTGGAGTGAGCCTCACACAATCCGTGCTGGAATGTCGATTGGGTCTTCCAAATGTGCCTTAATGTGGGCGGATGGGGGGTGCTTATGTTGGGTAACATCGAGTTAACCATGAAGATAACCTGCTCAGGGCAGTTTAGAGATGCGGTGTAAATTGCCATGACAGCATACCTCAGGTAATATGTATTCACCTTTAGTAGTACGGGTTAATCAGGAAGTTACACCTGATGTCACTGACTTACTCCTGTAGTTCCCTCAATAAGCCAGTTACCTGGTTTGTAGTATACACCTCTGCTGCAGTATGACAGGGATTCTGGTTTTGTATTTAGGATGATTGGAACTGTACTAAAGATTACACTGTGGAGAGAAACAGGGACGAGACTCATCCACAGTCGGGGGGGGGGGGTTAGTGTTGTTACATAGGATTTATGTCAGTAGGGGTGTTGTAACAGGAGATACACGTGGGTAAAGGTTGTGGAGGGTAGGGTTAGTGTTGTTACATAGGATTTATGTCAGTAGGGGTGTTGTAACAGGAGATACACGTGGGTAAAGGTTGTGGAGGGTAGGGTTAGTGTTGTTACATAGGATTTATGTCAGTAGGGGTGTTGTAACAGGAGATACACGTGGGTAAAGGTTGTGGAGGGTAGGGTTAGTGTTGTTACATAGGATTTATGTCAGTAGGGATGTTGTAACAGGAGATACACGTGGGTAAAGGTTGTGGAGGGTAGGGTTAGTGTTGTTACATAGGATTTATGTCAGTAGGGGTGTTGTAACAGGAGATACACGTGGGTAAAGGTTGTGGAGGGTAGGGTTAGTGTTGTTACATAGGATTTATGTCAGTAGGGGTGTTGTAACAGGAGATACACGTGGGTAAAGGTTGTGGAGGGCAGGGTTAGTGTTGTTACATAGGATTTATGTCAGTAGGGGTGTTGTAACAGGAGATACACGTGGGTAAAGGTTGTGGAGGGTAGGGTTAGTGTTGTTACATAGGATTTATGTCAGTAGGGGTGTTGTAACAGGAGATACACGTAGGTAAAGGTTGTGGAGGGTAGGGTTAGTGTTGTTACATAGGATTTATGTCAGTAGGGGTGTTGTAACAGGAGATACACGTGGGTAAATGTTGTGGAAGGTAGGGTTAGTTTTAAAAGAAAAGGTTCTACTCCCCATAGGGGGTTAGATGTGCACAGGCACAGGGGCTATATATTATATTTGTTTCAATTGTTTCTTTAGAGGTCCCAATGAAATGTAAAAAATTCTAAATGTTTAAACAAGACAAAGACAGTGGGGGGGGGGGGGGGGGGGGGGGGAGAAAAAGAGAAAAGAGACCCGACCAATAGTAGTGGTTATAGTATTCAGAATGAATTGATAAACAAATTTGGAAGAGGATAATAGCCCAAACAGCCATATATTCCCAATAAGAAAACTCCGCAAACAAACCAAAGCAGAAGTTAAAAACCTGGGAGACCTCATAAAACTCATGTTTTTGTCACCAGTTGGCAGGATCGTTTCAGTTAGTTTCCCCCACTGGTCAATTTGAACCTCATTATGGGGGAAACCCTACCCAGTGCGCCAGAACTTTCAAGAAGATTCCTTTATAGGAGTGTCCCAACAATTGACAAGTAAGTGCTATATGTCCATTAAAAATTCCTAGTGCCACATTAGCTAGCTAACTGAGTATAGCCTGAATCTACCCAATTAGAAGCTCCACACATATAAGGAAAAAACACATCAACAGGCCAAAGGGAAAATCCAATATTATAAGGTAAGTGCTCTATCTAGCCATGGAACAATTCCATGTGTAAGTGCTAAGTTAATTAGCCTCCCCAGTACCCTTGAGGTAGGCTAATTCAAGTGCAAACCATGCATATATAAAAAAACGATTTTTCTTAAAATAGAAAAAGACAACACACATCAAATTCACACACATTTATTAGGAGCACTCCTGTAGTTCTAGACAAGTGACACATGTTTAATTCTCCCAACCCTGAGGGTGGATTCCCTTCATTCCCCAGACCATCCTCTCCCTGTAAGGTAAGTGTCTGTTTTATGATTAATATTTCTCATTCAGTCCCATAGGATCAATGGTATTTAAAGGTCTAATCCAGTGCCTTTCTGTCTTTTGTCTCTGTGTTTTAGGTCATTGTTTTCTAGGCCAAAGATGGTCATGTTATCTATGGCGTGGGTTTGGAAATGGGTATATAATACCATCGCTCTATCTTTCTTCCCTGTGTGGTATAAGTGTTGTTTAAGTTTAACACCCAAGGCATTCTTAGTTTCCCCAATGTATAGTTTAAGGCACTGTTTACACCTAATACTATAGACAACATTGGTTAGGTCAGGTCCATTCTTTGCCATATGGGGGCTCTCAGGCCTGAGAAGGTGTTCACACGGTAACTCATCTTTAAAAGATATTTTTGATTATTCTCCTGTTTTAGTTTATTAGTTGGATTGAGGGTGGAGTGGACCAATAGGTCCTTTAAATTCCGATTCCTCCTGTAGGCTGAAATTACTCTAAAATTCTCCCTATTTTCTGCTGGGTCTGTTGGAAATCACTTTCTCCTAAAGAGGAGAAAATCGACACAAAAGGTATCAAGGTCCGGTTGTCTTCCGTTTTTTGCATACTGTACCCCATTATAAAAGATCTGTTTAACTTCTGTTTTGATGTCTCTCAGGAAGCGTCTGGAATAACCCCTAGGTCTCAGAGCTGTGAAGAGTGTTTGGGTCGCCCCTTCTACATCGGCCGGATAGGTACAGATTCTATGAAAACCTATTAATTGTGACTTTATCAATCCTCTGTAAGTATGCTTTGGATGAAAACTGGATTTATATAAAGGGGCATGTTAATCTGTTGTTTTAAAAAAGACCCTGGTGGCCAAAGATTTGGTTTCCTCCTCTCCCGGCACGAAGAATACATGTGTATCTAAAAATGTGATTTTCTCTTGTTTTATGTTATGGGTAATAGTAATGGCTGGGTGATGTGTATTTAAAACCTCTAAAAACTCCTCAAACTCTGAGAGCGACCCTTCCCAAATACCAAAGATGTCATCCAAATATCTGTAATATGGTGAAGGTAAGGATTTACATTTTTAAAATGCTGTTTCCTCCAGAGAATACATATACAAATTGGCATAAGCGGGAGCAAACTTTTTGCCCATGGCTGTTCCCTGGATCTGAAGGTAATATTTTTTTACTCACCTCCAGTAAATCCAGAATAGTCCTGTCTGGTCATTTAGGGTCTGGTGAATGGTGGAAGGCCCTGGAGACGGCCTGTCGGCCCAACGCTGTCTCAATATTGGTGTACAAGGAATTAATGTCTTTTGAGAACAAGAAGGCCTTTCTTGGTAAAGTCAAACCCTTTAATTTATTTACAAAGTCATTTATCTTTTATATAACTGGCATGTTTTTGAGAAAGAGGGTTAAGATAGAAGTCTAAATACTCCGCCACCCTATAGGATTCAGAACCACAATCGCTGACAATAGGGCGGCCGGGTGGAACCTGAAAGGAGACCGACCATTTATCTGGTTCCTTATGGATCTTGGGAAGCAAATAGAACTGTCTGGCTCTAGGTTCCGCAGGGCCCAAAAGATAAGTAATTTGTTTGTCTGAAATGAATTGAGTGTCATGTAGCTGTGCAATTAATTCTCTAATCATTTCCTGTGTCTCCAATTGAATAGAATGGGATAATGGGGTATAATGCTCGATGTTGTTCATTTGTCTATTGGCCTCCATGATGTATTGTACTTGATCCATAATAACAATCTGAGAGCCCTTATCTGCTGGTTTGATGATGATATTGGTGTTGTTAACCAGGCCACTGATTGCCTTAAATTGCTCCTTGGAGAGGTTATGTTTTGCTGTTGGTCTAGATTATTTAGGGCTTCTAAGTCCCTCTGTATCAGAGCCTGTATGGGGCCTGATAGAGCCCAGTCTAGGCTCCCACCTCAAGGGGTCTGTGAAAGGCACATGAGGGAAATCTGTAACATATCTGAAGTGGTCTAACAGTTTCAGCCTCTTATGGTAAACATGTACCTCCCTACAGAGCTCCCCATGGTCTATTCGCTTCAGGGTAGGAATAAAAGTAATGCCCCTCTCCAAAACCTCCCTCTCTGTTTCAGAGAGCCTGTAGGATTGGGAAAGGTTAGTGATGTTACAATTGGGAGTTGTACTCTGACATTGTTCTTACATGTTATATTGGTCGAGCCATAATGTTTGGATCTGAGAAGCAGTTCTGGCCGTCCTATGGACTGGATCCCGGGGTTCCACTTTAAAGCGATGTTTGCTCAGTTCGGTAAGATAATTGCATTTATCTATTATGTATTTGTTGAGGCTCCGTAGGCAAGTCTGTTGGGGTCCTGCTAGTCTATCCAAAAAATGAATGATTGGAACATACAATACAGCATTAGGGAATTTACTCTCACAAGTTTTAAGTAAACCTTGTAATTGTTTACAGGCAGTGAGTACTGTTTGAGGATGGAGGCTGTTATTCAAGCATACAACTAACACCACTTTTTCTATTAAAGGGTTAGGTTGGAGTTTTTTAACCACTTCATCCAGATGGCGAAGAGTGGCCCCTGGGAAGCTGTCCAGCTGTACCTGGGCATCTCTAAAGGCAGGTATACGAGCCAAATTTGAATCGTCTATCACCACCAGAGGTTTAACTATATCAATAGTCCAATCACAATTTTTTTTTCGAGTAAGTGGGAAGTTGTTTTTTAGTATTCACCTCCACTATTCCCTTAGGACCACTAACTTGACCTTCTTTTTTACTATAAGGCCGTTAGCCTTATAGTCTGGGCTAACGGCCGTACTGTTCTCCCCTAATACTGAAACCACATGTAGTGTGAAGGGGACGTTTCGACACGGGTGGGGTTCTACCACCACACTGACATCCACTATACGAGGGATCGGGGACCTATGCAAGTTAGGGACCAATGATATTGATGCTTATTTCTTATCTATTATTTTGACAGGAGTCAACAGAACCTGGAGGATGGAGGGCTGTCTAGGAATGTGTGGAGGCAATCCCACCAGGGGAAAATAATCCAATTGGTAAGTGCTCAACATGAACAACACCCTCCTCTCCTGATAGGGTAAGGGGAGGAACAAAATCATTCCTTGAAAGGGGATCAGAATTAAAACAAGGTCTCCGGCCAGAGACGGAGGAATCCTCACACACCAGTAAGCAACTGGATAGGATTAGGCATTGAAATTGGGGTTAGGTTGGGTTTATGTACCTGGGGAAGGGACTGGTTAAGGTTAGGGTTAGGGGAGAGAGGAAGAAGGTTAGGGTTAGGCACAGGGAAAGGGGGAAGGTTAAGGCTAGGGTTAGGATTTAAATCAAGGTAACGGTTAGAGTGCGGACTCTGGGAGAGATTGGAATTAACAGTGTATGAGGGATTTTGGTTTGTGTGCCAATGGGATGTGAGACAGCATTGGGCCCAGATCTAGGCTTTGTTACTGCCTGAGCATATGAAGAGGGCTTAGGGGTCATAGGCAGTGGTGGAAATTCAATTGGGTCAAAGCTTCTCTAAACCCACTGCCAGTACTGTATCATAGTGTTCCCTCAGAATAAGCATGTTAACCTCCATCCATTGTGCACTATTCTGTTTAACTTTCTCAGTAGTCTGCACAGAGGGCGAGGAAGGTTTGATAAAAGCTGCCAACTTTGCTACCTGTCTGAGCATACCAGGGGGACCTAAACCAGTACTGAGGGAGTGGGCTAAGATCTCAGAATGGTGTATGGCCTGAAGTAACTTAAAGTAACTCTTGGTAAGTGGTAAGCCCAGAGGAGCTTGGGGCCTAAATACAGTCTGTCTCCTCTTCCTTTTTAAATTAGAATTAAAAAGGGTCAAATTCCAATAAGAACCTATTGGACTTAAACCAAAACTAATCTGCTCACTCACCTCAAACAGTTGGACTCCCAAAGTAGCCTCCTTGCTGCCATCCAGTGAAGGTCGGTGGTAGTTATACTGCAGTGAGAGGCTGAAGGGACAACCCAAACAAAGGCAGTCAATCAAATTTCAATCAATCAAATTTATTTATAAAGCCCTTTTTACAACAGCAGTTGTCAGAAAGTGCTTTACAGAGACAGCCGGCCTTAAACCCCAAGGAGCAAACAACAGTAGTGTTGAATTTCAGTGGCTAGGAAAAACTCCATAAGGTCGAATTTTAGACAGAAACCTAGAGAGGACCCAGGCTCAGAGGGGTGACCAGTCCTCTTCTGGCTGTGCCGGGTGAGATATTAAGAGTCCAATTGGAAATACATTTCTCTGGGCTAAATCCAGAGTCTATTTGATTTTAGACTAGGTCAGAAGTATGACCAGGTGGACAAGGACAGGGACAGCAACGGGCCCCCCAATATACTAAGGCATTGGAGGGAGGGCATCCCAGTGGCGACGAGAGCCCATCTGGCAAGACAGCAAGGGTGGACAGTATCAAGCCTACTGGTCACCTTCACGCCCCGGGCCAGGCTACACCTAATTATAAACCATGCTGTAGAGATGAGTTTTTAGTAGACACTTGAAAGTTTGCACTGAGTTTGCATTTCTAACCTTAATTGGCAGATCATTCCACAGTAGTGGAGCTCTATGAGAAAAGGCCCTGCCGCCAGCTGTTTGTTTAGAAATTCTAGGTACCATTCATTAAAAGGCCTGCATCTTGCGATCTAAGGTTATGTGTAGGTATGTATGGCTGGATCATTTCAGCAAGGTAAGTAGGAGCAAGTCCATGTATTGATTTATAGGTTAAGAGTAAAACCTAAAAATCAGCCCTAACCCTAACAGGCAGCCAGTGGAAGGACACTAGGACAGGAGTAATGTGTTAGGATTCTAGCAGCCGTGTGCAGCACTAATTTAAGTTTATTTATTGATTTGTCTGGATAACCAGAGAGAACAGCATTGCAGTAATCTAGTCTAGAAGTAACGAAAGCATGGATTAATTGATAGAAAGTTTCTAATTTTTGCAATGTTTCGAAGATGAAAATAAGCAACTCTTGAGACATATTTTATATGTTCTTCAAAGGAGAGGTCAGGGTCAAGGGTAACGCCGAGGTTTTTTACAGTTTTTTGGGATACGACCATGCAGCCGTCGAGGTTCACAGTGAGATCTGCTAACAAAGCTCTTTGTTTCTTGGGTCCTAAAACGAACACTTCTGTTTTCCTTGAGTTTAAGAACAAGAAATTCTCTGTCATCCACTTCCTAATATGTGAAACGCATGCTTCCAAAGTAGCAAATTTAGGGGCTTCTCCATGTGTCACAGCTTCGGTGGGTGGAACAAGGAGGAGCAGGAGAATGGCGTGGTAGAAGGATATTTATTTCTATCCAGTGTAAACACGTATATATGTATCTAATTACACGAAGCGTCGCACAGCTCTTTCTACATAGACAGAGACAATCACACACAAAGACAGGGGGAGCAGAGGGAACATATATACCGGGGGGAAACAGCGATGATGAGGAACAGGTGCACTAAACGGGACACAGGTGAAATGTATGATGAGACGGTGGTGTCAGAAGGCCGGTGACGTCGACCGCTGGGGCCCGCCCACTGCAGGGGGAGGTGAACCAGCAGAGGTCGCAGTTGTCACAGTACCCCCCCCCTGACGCGCGGCCCCAGCCGCGCGACGACGCCGGCCTCGGGGCCGTCCCGGGGGGCGCGGAGCAGGGCGGTCCGGCCGACGCCGATGGAAGTCGCGGACAAGGACGGGAGCCAGGACGTCCTTCACCGGAACCCAGCTCCGCTCCTCCGGGCCGTACCCCTCCCACTCCACGAGGTACTGGAGGCCCCCCGCCCGGCGCCTCGAGTCAATGATGGAGCGGACAGAGTACGCCGGGGCCCCCTCGATGTCCAGAGGGGGAGGGGGCACCTCCCGCACCTCACACCCCTGGAGGGGACCATCCACCACCGGCCTGAGGAGAGACACATGAAACGAGGGGTTAATACGGTAGTCGGGGGGAAGGCGTAACCGATATGTTACCTCGTTGACTCTCCTCAGGACTTTAAAAGGCCCCACAAACCGCGGGGCCAGCTTCCGGCAGGGCAGGCGGAGGGGCAGGTCCCTGGACGAGAGCGAGACCCGGTCGCCCGGCCGATACACCGGGGCCTCCCCGCGGTGGCGGTCTGCATTGGTCTTTTGACGGCGGACAGCGAGCCGGAGGCGGGACTGCACTGCCTCCCATGTGCCCGCTGCCCGCCGGAACCAGTCGTCCACCGCAGGGGTACCGGTCTGGCTCGGCGTCCACGGCGCCAGGACCGGCTGGTAGCCCAGGACGCACTGGAAAGGCGTCACGCCCGTGGAGGAGTGGTGCAGAGAATTCAGTGCGTATTCTGCCCACGGCAGAAACTCTGCCCACTCCCCCGGCCGGTCCTGGCAGTAGGACCGGAGGAACCTACCCACTTCTTGATTGACCCGTTCCACCTGCCCGTTGGACTGGGGATGGTAGCCCGAGGTCAGGCTGACCGAGATCCCCAGGTGCTGCATAAATGCCTTCCACACCCTAGACGTGAATTGGGGACCCCGGTCAGACACGATGTCCTCGGGCACCCCATAGTGCCGGAAGACGTGTGTGAACAGGGCCTCCGCGGTCTGCAGGGCAGTAGGAAGGCCGGGCAGAGGCAAGAGGCGGCAGGACTTCGAGAACCGATCCACAACGACCAGGATGGTGGTATGGCCCTGGGAAGGGGGGAGATCTGTCAAGAAATCAACAGAAATGTGGGACCATGGTCGTTGTGGAATGGGCAAGGGGTGCAACTTGCCCACAGGTAGGTGCCGGGGTGCCTTACTCTGGGCACACACCGAGCAGGAAGAGACGTATACCCTCACGTCCTTGGCTAAAGTGGGCCACCAGTACTTACCGGCCAGGGCACGCACTGTTGGCCCGATGCCAGGATGACCGGAGGAGGGAGATGTATGCGCCCAGTAGATGAGGCGGTCACGGACAGACGCCGGCACATACGTACGGCCCTCAGGGCATGTGGGCGGAGAGGGCTCGTCGCGCTGCGCTCCGGCGATGTCCGCGTCCAGTTCCCATACCACCGGTGCCACGATGCATGACTCCGGGAGCACGGGAGCATCATCCACTGGCCTCTCCTCCGTGTCATGCTGGCGGGACAGCGCGTCAGCCCCGACGTTCTTACTCCCCGGCCTGTAGGTGAGAGTAAACACAAACCGGGTGAAGAACATAGCCCACCTTGCCTGGCGAGGGGTCAGCCTCCTCGCTGCCCGCATGTACTCCAGGTTCCGGTGGTCAGTCCAGACGAGGAAAGGGTGTTTAGCCCCCTCTAACCAGTGCCTCCACGCCGACAGAGCTCGAACCACGGCCAGCAGCTCACGATCACCAATGTCGTAGTTCCGCTCCGCCGCACTGAGCTTCTGGGAGAAGAAGGCACAGGGACGGAGCGTGTTACGACACCCCGTCCGTTGGGAGAGGATGGCACCGAGCCCACAATCGGACGCGTCCACCTCCACGATGAACTGGAGCGACGGGTCGGGATGGGCCAGGACCGGAGCGGTGGTGAAACGGTGTTTCAGTTCCACAAACGCCCGCTCCGCGTCCACGGTCCACCGCAACCGGGTCGCCCCCCCCTTCAGAAGGGAGGTGATCGGAGCCGCTACCTGGCTAAAGCCCCGGATAAACCTCCTATAGTAATTAGAGAAGCCTAAGAAACGTTGCACGTCCTTAACCGTGGTTGGGGTCGGCCAATTACGCACGGCGTCAATGCGAGGCTCCTCCATAGCCACACCTGTGCTGGAAAAGCGATAACCCAGGAAGGACACAGACGACTGGAAAAACAGACACTTCTCGGCTTTCACGTACAGGTCATGCTCCAGCAGTCGAGCCAGCACTCTGCGCACTAACGAGACATGTTTGGCGCGGGTGGCAGTGAATATCAAGATGTCATCAATATACACTACCACTCCTTCGCACAACAAGTCCCGGAATACGTCGTTGACGAAGGACTGGAAGACTGAAGGAGCATTCATCAACCCGTACGGCATCACTAAATACTCGTAATGGCCAGACGTGGTACTAAAAGCGGTTTTCCACTCGTCTCCTTCCCGGATACGCACCAGGTTATAGGCACTCCTGAGGTCTAATTTAGTGAAAAAGCGGGCCCCGTGCATCCTCTCCACCTCCGCAGAGATCAAAGGGAGAGGGTAGCGGAACGGAATGGTGATCTTGTTCAGCGCCCGGTAATCGATGCACGGGCGCAAACCACCGTCCTTCTTTTTCACAAAAAAGAAACTCGAGGAGACCTGTGACTTGGAGGGCCTGATGTAGCCCTGTTCCAACGCTTCCGTAACGTAGGTGTTCATAGTCTCCGTTTCGGTGCGGGACAGTGGATACACGTGACCCTTCGGGAGTGCGGCTCCGTCAACGAGGTCTATCGCACAATCCCCCAGCCGGTGTGGTGGCAACACAGCAGCCTTGGCTTTGGAGAAAACCGTAGCCAAGTCCCTGTATTCGGGGGGAATGGGCACGGCGGGCGCACTGTCTGGACTTTCTACCGAGGTCGAGCCAACGGAAACACCCAAACACCTACCCTGGCACTTCCGCGACCACCCCGACAGACGTCGACTAGACCAGGAGATGAAGGGGTCGTGTAGGGACAACCAGGGGAAACCTAAAACGACTGGGAACGTGGGAGAGTCGATGATGTGGAACGTAATGGTTTCGCTGTGTCGGCTGTCGGTAATCAGGAGGAGGGGAACAGTGCAACTCGTGACCAGACCTGACCCTAGTGGCCGGCTGTCTAAAGCTCTCACGGGCAGGGGGGTGTCGAGGTCCTGGAGGGGTATGTGCGACCGTAGGGCAAAAGACCTATCCATGAAATTCCCGGCTGCGCCTGAGTCTACCAGCGCCTTACACCGGGCAAGCAGCGGAAATCCGGGGAACCTAACAGGGACAGTGCACATAGAGAGGGAAGAGGTTAGTGGCGAATGTGCATGTGCTACCTGGGGTGATGCGGAAGTGCCCTGCCTGTCGCCTCTTGACTCAGGGAGGGAGGTGCGGTGTGGTGCAGTATTACGGCCTCGTTGCCCCCTGGAGGCACTCCGCACCTGCCCTCCCCGACGTCTGCCCGGCAGTGCAGCCGCCCCCAATTCCACGGGGACGGCGGTGACGGGTTGGCAGGGTGGAACGGGCGGGCCTCTACCGGGACGTCCTCGGGCAGCTAGCAGGTTGTCGAGACGGATGGAGATGTCCGCCAGTTGGTCAAAGGAGAGGGACACGTCTCGACAAGCCAGCTCCCTCCGGACGTCCTCGCGTAGGCTACACCGGTAGTGGTCGATCAGAGCCCGCTCGTTCCACCCCGATCCCGCTGCCAGGGTCCGGAACTCCAGAGCGAACTCCTGCGCCGATCTCGTCTCCTGCCGTAGGTGGAACAGTCGTTCACCCGCCTCTCTCCCTTCGTGCGGATGGTCAAACACGACTCGGAAGCGGCGGGTGAACTCAGCGTAGCTGCCCTGGGTGGGCTGCTCGAAGTTCCAAACGGCGGTGGCCCACTCCAGGGCTTTCCCGGACAGGCAGGAGACGAGTGAAGAGATCTTCTGGGCTTCGGTCGGCGCAGGATACATTGCCTGGAGCGCGATGTCCAGTTGCAGCAGGAAACCCTGGCAGCGGTCCGCCGCCCCGTCGTAGGCCCTGGGTAGCGGAATGGCCATCGCTCCCGTGCTGGGCGGCGTGGCTTGGGAAGGCGTAGAGACGGCCGGTGCTGCGGGGTTCCGCTGGCTCAGCTCTAGGCGCTGCACCGCTTTCAGTACGCTGTCCATTGCAGCGCCTAGGCTGGCCAGCATTGTTGAGTGTACTTGGACTGCCTCCGCAACACCGACCTCGCCTGTGGCTCCTTCAGGCTCCATATCCTTGTTGTAGTTAAGGTGTGTGATTCTGTCACGGCTTCGGTGGGTGGAACAAGGAGGAGCAGGAGAATGGCGTGGTAGAAGGATATTTATTTCTATCCAGTGTAAACACGTATATATGTATCTAATTACACGAAGCGTCGCACAGCTCTTTCTACATAGACAGAGACAATCACACACAAAGACAGGGGGAGCAGAGGGAACATATATACCGGGGGGAAACAGCGATGATGAGGAACAGGTGCACTAAACGGGACACAGGTGAAATGTATGATGAGACGGTGGTGTCAGAAGGCCGGTGACGTCGACCGCTGGGGCCCGCCCACTGCAGGGGGAGGTGAACCAGCAGAGGTTGCAGTTGTCACACCATGCTTCATTGAAATATACCAATCATATCTAACTAATGCTGATCATATACTATCAAAAATATACTTACCTACTAGTAAACCCAGTAAACACCTCAAGTAATTAATGTATTTTTTACGCAACCTTGTAACAAACCAGTACCTCACACATTCTCACCGACGATCGCGTCTACCCCTTTCTCTCAGTTGACGGCAAGGGACCTGGACGTTGAACTGATATCGTCTCTGGGCCTAAGTTTTGATTTACGGAGTATGCGGAAACTCACTGACTACTATCTCTAGTAAAAACAGGGCTGCAGCTCAGAGGCAGAGGAATTATGATCAAGCATTTGACAATCACACACCCACACGCTCTTACAAGTTCCTACCTTTATTTAGTCAATCACTAGTACAGACAACGCCGGGTTCCGGGAGGGTCCCTCCAGGCCCTTTTATAAAGTTTTTTATTCATGAGGTTCATGAGGGAGGTACACATTTTACGTAACTGTACAATGATTGGTTTACCATAATATCATATTTCAGTTCCCTCCCTTTGTGCATGAAGGATATACATATTATACAACATTATACAACAAATTGATTGGTTTATCATTAACACATGACATCAGACTTTACCACCTTTCCCATGGTCCTTATTTGGAGTCTATGTAGGCCCTCCCCATAAGGGGGTAGTTGTACATCATCCGTCTCAGGTCCTGGTATAGATTAACACCATGGGGGAGGGGGGTAGTTGTATGTCATCCGTCTCAGGTCCTGGTATAGATTAACACCAAGGGGGAGGGGGGTAGTTGGACGTCATCCGTCTATGGTCCTGGTGTAGATTGATGATCCATCCTTGGCTGTTGTTCCCGAAACCCTCGACTCACCTCCTGTACTCTGCCCTTTTTCTCAACACAGCACACTGAACAAACTACCACCACACTGAACAAACTACCACCACACTGAACTAACTACCACCATACTGAACAAACTACCATCACACTGAACTAACTACCACCACACTGAACAAACTACCACCACACTCAACTAACTACCACCACACTGAACAAACTACAACCATACTGAACAAACGTCCACCACACTGCATGTTTCCTTGCTAGTCACTCAATCAATCAAATGTATTTATAAAGCCCTTTTTACATCAGCAGTTGTCACAAAGTGCTTTTACAAAATACCCAGCTAGTCAATGTGTTCCACCTAATACCATTGCTGAGATAATGTATATTCACTCTAAACGGACTACACAGATACCGTCAATGTTTCTACTCCTGAAGTGTGTGGTTATTACTAATGAAAACAAAGACAGATCAGCAGATGTCATATTTCAATAGTAATAATGAATAAATAATGTTTTCATCAAATTTGTGTTTTCCTTACAATTATTCAGCGTGATATCACAAGTATACTTGGACCGTGAAACTGTGTTCATGCAACAAAAAAATCAGTACATTATATTATAATGCAAAACAACATGACAACTTTATACCACATTGCTAGTTACTGATAGAGAAAACATCTACAGGACATACTTGAGTTTCTCCAGTCTCCATTGTGGATCTTCCAGTCCAGCAGAGAGCAGTCTGACTCCGGAGTCTCCTGGGTGATTGTAGCTCAGATCCAGTTCTTTCAGGTGTGAGGGGTTTGACTTTAGAGCTGAGAATAGAGAAGCACAGCCTTTCTCTGTGACCAGACAGCCAGACAGCCTGCAGACAGTCAATCATGATTTCACAAACTGATTCATCCATTAAATCCTCCTTGTCTAGGGCCCAATAAAATCTGTACTATGTTTGTTTTTTTATTCTATGATTTTCTTTTATTTATTTTTGTAATTCTGTTTTTAGGGTCACACTTCCATATAAAACCACTATACAGTAGTGCGAAGGCGAGTGAGTCAATTGTTTCTTCACTTGCAACTGCAGGCAATCCTTAATAACCCATCCTCAACTATATATATATATGCGTGTGTGTATGTGTGTGTGTGTGTGTGTGTGTGTGTGTGTGTGTGTATGTGTGTGTATACATACATACATACATACATACATACATACATACATACATACATACAGGGGTTATATATATATAATGCCAATGTCAACGCCTGGGTGTATATAAATTGTATATGTGAGAGACAGTGGTTACAGTAGATGCTGAACGGAAATGGAAAGTATATTTTGTTCCCTGTCCAGGCTCCATTTTGAGACATCGCTGCAAAAAACAAGGGAAGATACAACAAAAACGTAAGTATTTTAAGGACAAATATTATTTTCTTAATGACTAATAAAGAAATTGTATATTGGAAGTGGTTACTTAGTTAGTTTACTTGAGCTTTTAAAGTTAATGATTATATAACCGCTGTTATCAGACGAATAAATACAGTAATGTACAGAAACATATTTCCTGCTAAAACACGAGCAAAGACCGTAACTGCGCTTCGTCATACAATAAATACTGACCAGTAACTAACTGGCATAGCAGGTAAACATAGTGCCTGTTAATGTTTTTTAAGTGAATCATTTGGTCTGTGTTATTTGTAAAATATTTAATAGTAGAAAAGGGAAGACAAAACGGGCTGTAATCACAAAACATCTTACTGTAAGAGGAAACTCTTAGCTAGGAACTTTTAGTGCTGTTAGTGCTTTAGTGCTGTTTTAGTGCTGCAGTCCTCGTAATGGTAAGATAAAATGTTTTGTGAATACGGCCCCAGAGTTTTGATTTTGGTGGGTATGTGTTTAATCGAGTCAGGGAGACTGTCAAAGTGAAAGTGTTATCAAGCACACTGGGAAATTCAGATTGTTGATATTATACAGTGGGGCAAAAAAGTATTTAGTCAGCCACCAATTGTGTTCTCCCACTCAAAAGATGAGAGAGGCCTGTAATTTTCATAATAGATACACTTCAACTATGAGAGACAAAATGAGGAAAAGAATCCAGGAAATCACATTGTAGGATTTTTAATGCATTTATTGGTAAATGATGGTGGAAAATACGTATTTGGTCATTAACAAAAGTTCATCTCAATACTTTGTTATATACCCTTTGTTGGCAATGACAGAGGTCTAACGTATTCTGTAAGTCCTCACAAGGTTTTCACACACTGGTGCTGGTATTTTGGCCTATTCCTCCATGCAGATCTCCTCTAGAGCAGTGATGTTTTGGGGCTGTCGCTGGGCAACACAGACTTTCAACTCCCTCCAAAGATTTTCTATGGGGTTGAGATCTGGTGACTAGGCCACTCCAGGACCTTGAAATGCTTCTTACGAAGCCACTCCTTCGTTGCCCGGGTGGTGTGTTTGGGATCATTGTCATGCTGAAAGACCCAGCCACGTTTCATCTTCAATGCCCTTGCTGATGGAGGTTTTCACTCAAAATCTCACGATACATGGCCTGGACCATCCAAATGCTCTCTAGCAAACCTCAGACGGGCCTGGACATGTACTGGCTTAAGCAGGGGGACACGTCTGGCACTGCAGGATTTGAGTCCCTGGCAGCGTAGTGTGTTACTGATGGTAGCCTTTGTTACTTTGGTCCCAGCTCTCTGCAGGTCATTCACTAGGTCCCCCCGTGTGGTTCTGGGATTTTTGCTCACCGTTCTTGTGATCATTTTGACCCCACGGGGTGAGATCTTGCCTGGAGCCCCGGATCATGGGAGATTATCAGTGGTCTTGTATGTCTTCTATTTTCTTATAATTGCTCCCACAGTTGATTTCTTTACACCAAGCTGCTTACCTATTGCAGATTCAGTCTTCCCAGCCTGATGCAGGTCTACAATGTTGGAGAACTTGCACAATTGGTGGCTGACTAAATACTTTTTTGCTCCACTGTATGTAGGCTGGCTGACACATTTACTTAAGAGCTACAGGGTCTGTTGGGAGTGTGTTGGGAGTTATTCATAGTGGAGGAGAGATGAGAGCCACCTTGATCTGTGTGTGTTGTGTTCAGGCAGTGTGACCTGCATTAGCCTCCTTTATCAACTTATGTCTATGAATTGGATTTGATTCAGTGAAAACTGCTGTGTAACAGGATACATCTCCATACATTTTCTGATAGATCTACCTGGGAGGTTAACGTGAGCTCACCTTTGAGTTATTAGAATACTCTTCTCCGGGCCTCGTATGTTGTCAAATGTCCTTGTATGTTGTCAAGTGTCCTCGTATGTTGTCAAGTGTCCTCGTATGTTGTCAAATGTCCTTGTATGTTGTCAAGTGTCCTCGTATGTTGTCAAGTGTCCTCGTATGTTGTCAAGTGTTCTTGTATGTTGTCAAGTGGCCTCGTATGTTGTCAAATGTCCTCGTATGTTGTCAAGTGTCCTCGTATGTTGTCAAGTGGCCTCGTATGTTGTCAAGTGTGCAGTGTTCATAGTGTACAACACTGCAGTCCAATAAGAACATCTCACTAAATGTCCGAGCCCCCCTTCACAGTTGCACTGCAGACCCAGGACAAACAATAAAAACAATAAATACCGACATAATTAAATATATAATTAGACATATACTTAACTACATTCATTTATGTTTTTCAGAATATGACACATTTAGACCTTCATGTTAATTGAGCGTAACACATTGATTACACCAACACCATCATTGTGCAGAATGCTAGGATTATGTATCCGCTTTTACATATGTCTGCAATCTTAAATGTTAATCTTTAACCTTTTGCTACCATTTGTAAATCTTCCTTGCCATATAATGGGAGATTTACTTTGGATAAATCTAAGTCAAACACTACAGAAACAGCACAGAAGACACTTCGACTGTCTCTGAAGCCCAATGCTACAGGACAAATGCTATATTCTGGCGTTTCAAAACACAATCAATGCTTAATCTGAATTGTGGTGTATTTGTTTATTAAATTGTACATGTGAGAGACAGAGCTGCTCTTTCATGGTTTAGAAACAGAAGCTGTACGGTATGATAAGTGTTGTTACAGCAGGTTTTTTCTGCCATCTAGTGGAAGGTAACAGTACAACACTTATCAATGTGTGGTGTGGGAAGAAGGATGAACAGAAACCCTTTTATATACAGTCTATGACAGAAACTGAAAGAAAAAAAACGGAAACAGTGACCAGTAACTTACTGATGTTGCAAGTAAACGTTGTGCCTGTTTATGCTTTTTAAATGAATTATTTGGTCTCTGTTGTGAGTAATAGTATAGTCTACTATGTTTAATAGTAGAACATATAAACAGGTGTTCTGTCAATGCTTGTTTTTGGTCAGTATAGTTAGAGTTCAAAGTTTATTTATCACATTCACCGAATAACATAATGTCATCCTGTGACATGACACACAACATATTCTGATAGAATCAGACCTTACATTCAACAGCCGCATCAATGCGGTCACCAAAACAGCATTCTATCATCATAAAATTATAACCAGAATCAAGGGCTTGGTGTCTTAAAAAGACCAAGAAAAGCTCATCCATGCTTTTATCTCTAGTAGGGTTGACTACGGTAATGGCCTCTTAACTAGACTACCTAAAAAGTCTGTAAAACAGCTGCAGCTTATTCAGAATGCTGCTGCTAGAATGTTAACCAGGACCAAGAGAAAAGAGCACATCACTCCGGTTCTTAAATCTTTAGACTGGCTTCCAGTCAGTTACAGAATAGATTTCAAAATGGTGCTTTTAGTCTATAAATGACTGAATGGTTTAGGCCCCAAATACTTTTCTGAAATGTTTGAAGATTATAAACCGAGCAGGGCTCTTAGATCCATGAACTCAGGTCAGCTAATAGAGCCCAGAGTCCAAACTAAACATGGTGAAGCTGCGTTTAGCTTTGTTAAAGCTCCTTTAACAGGGGTGTGTAGACTTTTTATATCCACTGTACATGGAAAGACATCAGAGCATTTGGAATGTTTATGTGTGATCAGTATGATCATAGATCAGTGTTGCTGGTTGTGGAGCCTTATGGCCTGAGGGAAAATAATGTTTGTGAGTCTGGAAGTGTGTGTCCTCCCATGCTCCGGTAACATCCACCAAACGGCAGCAGTGTGAACAGACCATAGCCTGGGTGGCTGTAGTCTTTGATGGTGTTCCGTGCTTTCCTAAAGCATTGTGTGTGGTAGTTGACTTGCACGGGGGGAGATGGCAGCCGATGATGTGTCCGCTGACTTCACCACCCTCTGGAGGGACTTGAGATCAGCAGTGGAGCAGCTGCCACACCAGGCCATAATGTAGCCTGAGAGGAGGCTTTACTGCTTGTCTCTGTTCTTTTGATGACCAATTCAGCAGGAGAGACCAACATACTTAGTATCTTAAAATCTTGTTACTACGTAGTTACGTGGGAACTACCTTGTAAGTAACGGGCTGTAATTTGAAGGGTTACCAACTACTCATATCCTGACATTATGAACGTGCATTCGTCTGGGGATAATTACGGAGCACGAGCCATTATGCAACACCTCAGCCTGCGTTGCCGAATACACCGCTTTTTAGCGAACTCGCAAAACTCAGAATAAACTAACCGACATGTTAATCACCGTGGTAGACCATTTAACACCAATTTAGGCAATCAGAGTTTGTCAACCCTGACTTTCATTGACAGCGGGAGCTGAATCTGATTAGGTTAAACTCCCTTCGTAGTACAGCCCTCAGCTCTCCCTGCTAAAGGGCATGATACACACACCTAAGATTTTTCTGAATCATTTAAAAACAGATTCAGTAATTATTCAACTCTGAATAAAGTTGTGAAACATTAATGGATAATGCACATTAGTGCAAATAGATATCAAATGGCAGTATTCTTTTTGAGGAGGTATGTTTAACAGTGTACAAGGCTATAGCTGTTATTTTTCTTTTTCATTGTTCACTGCAATTGATAAATATAGGCTGTTAAATAAGCCTGGCCTGAAAATGTAGAGGCACTTGCAATGCAACATAATTTATTGATTTAAGAGATTCTTGATTAAAGAACTAAACACATACTGTTTCTCATTATGATATATAATTACTTGAGATAATAGGATAGATCAATCTTGCTGTATAATGATTGATAATGACATATGCTGGTGTGTGACACTGAGTATGGAATACCTGAATATGTAATTATATGGTAACTTCACTGTTCTTTATGGTAAATGTAACTGTAATTAGTGACTGATATCGGCCGGGTGTCCCACATGGGATATGAATTGGCTTAGCATCACTGTCCAGGTTTAGTGGAGGAATGGTTAGTGATGGTTGCCTTGATTGGTGGCAACTCAAAACCAGGTTTTTTAATTTACATTTAGGTTTTTACTGTTTTGTTTCCTAGTGTCTGGTGATCTCCAATGGCCACCGCTGTTCCAGATCAGCTGTTAGCCATTCTAGAGGAGTTGGGGAAGGACGAATTTAAAACATTTAAATGGTACCTACAGCAGTCTGAAGGGTTGATCTCTCAGATGGGCTTTAACTACATCCCAAAGAGCAGGTTAGAGGGTGCTGAGAGAACAGACACGGTGGATAGGCTGGTGGAGACCTACGGCTCTGACAATGCCTTGAAGATCTCAAAGGGGATCTTGGAAAAGATGAATAACTCCAATACAAGTAATATTTCCTTTCAATTGGAATAAAGTTTGTAAATTGTTTTAGATTAAGTGGAATGTACTGTATCTTTCTGTCTTTCTCTTATTTTACATTCCAAGACATATTGACCTGTAGCATTTTGATGAATAACACTCATATCCTTCTTTGATCATTTAGATGAGTGTGCTGTGGTGTGCCAAACTGAAACAATGAGAAAGCACAAAGACAGGCTGAAGAAGAAGTATGAAAAAATATCTGAGGGCATAGGTAGACGAGGAATGACCAAACGTCTGGACAACATCTATACTGAGCTCTACATCACAGAGGGTGGAAGTGGAGAGGTAAATAGGGAACATGAGGTCAGACAGATTGAGACAACCAGGAAACAAGCGGGACTAGAGCTGGTGATTAAATATAATGACATCCTCAAACCCACACCTGGACAAGACAGACCTATCAGAACTGTGCTGACAATGGGTGTAGCTGGCATTGGAAAAACAGTCTCTGTGCAGAAATTCATTCTGGACTGGGCTGAAGGAAATGCCAATCAGGACATCCAGTATATATTTCCATTTCCATTCCGGGAGCTGAATTTGATAAAGAAGAATTACAGTTTGGTGGGGCTCATTGATAAATATTTTGGAAACCCCGGATTCATTAACTTTGACAAGTGCAAAGTTCTGTTCATCTTTGATGGTCTGGATGAGTGCAGACTTCCCCTAGACTTTTACAACAATGAATGTGTGTCTAATGTCACAGAACCAACCTCAGTGGATGTGCTGCTAACAAACCTCATCAAGGATAATCTTCTTCCATCTGCTCTCCTCTGGATAACTACCAGACCTGCAGCAGCCAATCAGATCCCTTCAGGGTTTGTTGACCAGGTGACAGAGGTCAGAGGGTTCAATGACCCACAGAAAGAGGAGTACTTCAGGAAGAGATTCAATGATGAGAACCTGGCCAGCAAAGTCATCAACCACATAAAAACATGCAAAAGCATCCACATCATGTGTCACATACCAGTTTTCTGTTGGATATCAGCCACTGTCTTTGAGATGTTGAAAATCCCCCCTGTCTTTGAAATCCCCCAAACTCTGACTCAGATGTATGAACACTTCCTGCTCATCCAAACCAGTATGAAAAACAAAAAGTACAACAAATCCACAGAAACAAATCCAAAGGAACTGTCTCAGTCAGACAAAGACATGATCCTGAAGTTGTCAAAGCTGGCTTTCCAACAGCTTCAGAAGGGCAACCTGATCTTCTATGAGGAGGACCTGAGAGAGTGTGACATTGATGTCTCAGAGGCTTCAGAGTACTCAGCACTGTGTACAGAGATCTTTAAAGAAGAATCTGGGTTTTACCAAGAGAAGGTCTTTAGCTTTGTTCATCTGAGCATTCAGGAGTTCCTAGCAGCAGTACATGTTCTAGAATCTTGTCTGGGCAAGGAGGAACATGTCTTCCCCCCCATTAAGAACCCAGATCGGCAATATTATATGAAAGTGTTGCTTCCGACAGACAAGTTATCTTTCTTAGACAGGGGAGCAGACAGGCTATCTGACTTACACAGGAGAGCAGTACATCAGGCCTTGAAGAGTGAGAATGGACACCTGGACCTGTTCCTCCGCTTCCTTCTGGGTCTCTCACTGGAGTCCAATCAGAATCTCTTACAAGGTCTTCTGACACAGACAGGAAGTACAACACAGAGTAATGAGGAAACAGTTAAGAGAACAGTAGAGTACCTGTCAGAGATGATCAATAAAGAATCCTCACCAGAAAGGATCATCAACTTGTTTCACTGTCTGACTGAAATTGGTGCCAACTATCTAGTTGACGAGATTCAAACCTCCCTACGATCAGGGACTCTTTCAAAAACAAAACTACAACCTCACCAATGTTCAGCTCTGGCCTACCTGTTGCTGATGTCAGAGGAGATACTGGAAGAGTTTGACATGAAAACATACAAGACATCAAAGGAAGGTTATCGGAGGTTGCTGCCGGTAGTGAAAACCTGTAAGAAAGCAATGTAAGTCCTGGTAATGTTTTGATGTATACAGTATTATTATGATGAAAGCCTTGTACATCTAGTGTATCATCTCCTGTTTCCAGACTGCATGACTGTAACCTCAGATCGTATTGCTTTAAGACTCTGGAAAATTAGCTACATTATCAGTTAATTAACTTCAAATGCACATATTTATAGACATATTTTATCTAGGAGATAAAATCTCTTGTTTTTATGTCCATATAGCGACTGGAAACTCAGAAATCCATGTTCCTTGTTCTCTATTCCTAAATGTATTTCTAATCTAACTATTCCCTTATACTAACTCCACCCCTAAACTCAGTAACATTCATGCCTTCGCTCTAAAGCCTAACACTAAACCTAACTCCTATACCTAAAAGTATCCAAAGTTCTGAGAGTATGCATAATATTTACTACAAACCAAACCTAAGCCGAAAATAAAATGTTCCATAGTGGGGACCTGCCGTTAACCTTGTGGGGAACTCTATACACCAGGGGCCACATTCAGAAAATATTTTAAGCCTCAATGTAAATCCTAACTTGCTGATTTAGGAGGATCTCAATTGTCGTGTCAGTCCTAATTTTAGATAAACTACGTATATCTCAGTCATCTGTCAGTAGAATAGTACATCGAACAATAAATGCCCTCCCCAGATCCAACATTGTCTAACAAATCATTCAGTTTCCTCTAGATGTTCGCCAATAACAAAAAAACTTAGCTGACTTCATGGTCATAATTTGACCACCTGGTGTAGTTGGTGCTATAGATGGAGCATATAATTGCACAAATTATTGCACCATCAAAAGATGAATGAGCATTTGTTTACGAGCCGTCAGACATGAAAGTGGCTGACAATTTGCAGAACATGTCTTGACTGGTCAGTATATCATTCTTGGTTTTATGTTTAATCAGTGAGACCTTGGCTAAATTTTTATTTCAATATGGCAACATGACACATCTTTCTACAATATTGGCATGATGAATTCACTGACAGAGATCCCTCCCCTATCGGCCAATCACAGTGGGAGTATTAAGTAGGCTTGTTAGTGACATCATCCATAGGAACGGGTCAACCACGCCCTTTCTCTTAGCTTAAGATTTCTCCCCATTTCTTAATAAGTCTTAGCAGCTTTGTGTATAGGTTTTAAGAGGAAACTCTTAGCTGTAACTGCTGTTTAGGGGTCCTTCTAGTGGTGAGATCAAATATTTTGTGAACATGGCCCCAAGTTTATAAACCTTTCAAATTAATATTCATTTAAACCCTCTGATGTCAACAGATCCACCCCTTTTTTTCAGTTTATTATCATTCCTGCTACTCCATTCTTTATACAATCAGACACACACACAGATTTACTCTTCTTACATCTACATTATATGTTTTGAATGACAACGTTGATGATTTTCTATACTGGAAGTAACATTCTAGTTCCTTGTGTTGGCAATGTCTGTTTTAAAAGTATGCCCTTAAGTAAAGTTGACATGACATTGGTGTAATATAAAGATGCTATTCTAATGTTATTCAGAACTGTTTGTCATTTCTGATATGACCATAATCTCTTTACAGACTGTCTAGTTGTGGAATCACTGGGGAAGACTGTGCTTCTCTGGTCTCAGCTCTGAAGTCAAACCCCTCACATCTGAAAGAACTGGATCTGAGCTACAATCAGCCAGAGGATTATGGAGTGATTAAGCTCTCACCTTTGCTGAAGGGTCCACAATGTAGACTGGAGAATCTGAAGTGAGTAATAGTATTTTATTTGTATTTTTAATATGACATGGTGATAATTGACATTATAAATAGTTATGGCCATTCGACGCTTCATTACCGATCTTCTAGCAGCAGGATATTATGCTAGCAGCGCTAACTCAGATTTTCCTTTTCAAAATAAAAGCCATCATTGAAATATATATAAGGCAATATAGTTAACAATCTATTCTGTACGTTTTATGTTTAATGTAGATGTCTGTTCTTGTCTGTTCTTTTTCAGAGACTAGATTGTTAACTGTATTGCTATATACATTTGTTGTGATAACATACAGTGTCCAAACTCAAACACCAACGAAAGTTTACTACATCTGGGTTATTTAGACAATATGTTTTTTGGGGAGAACATGGTCAGAATCCATCAGCTAGTTCTTCTTATTCAGACCATCGGTCCCACAGTCTGAGGTAGTTAGACAAGGTCTCCCTTTACATACAGCTGTGAGTGAGAGTGAATCACTATTACATAAATATAAGTGATAGTGTATCGACTGTGTTAAATAGTGGATGTGTCCATAGGGAAAGACATTTCTGAGCCCATATTATGACAAATGGTTTCATTATTTCTTTATTTGAAATACTCATGGACTTTGGATTATTTCACCTGCGTATTGGGTTACTGTGTAGCTCACTGCTGCCTGTAGGATCAGAAATGTTTTAGGTAATGTGTGAGATTGTAGTGTTCAGTGTAACGAATACTACTGACATGTCAGGTTGTTGTGGTTCAAAGCGCAAAGCACACAGTTTATTCCAAAGGTACAGGGATCAGGCAAAAATAGTAAACACTTCAAACAGCCAAGATAGAGAACTCAGGTTGTTCAGGTCAAGGCGAAGGTACAAGACGGCAGGCAAGCAGGGTAATCCAGGACACAGACAGATTGGTCAAAGGTCACAGGTAAAAATACAGACAAGGATTAGGTAGAGACTGGTTGGGAAAAACTATTAGCAAAACATGGCACACAGATAGACTAGGATGATAATGATTTCAAACAACAGGCTTTGTATGTATGGAAAACAATGCCTCCTAAAGAGTGGTGAACTGAGGGACAACTGAATCTGGGGTGGGAGTAACATTCAGGAGTGTGTGTGTTTGTGTGGGTTAGGTCTGACTGAACTCATGGGGACCAAATGTCCCAATGAGTATAGTAAAACCAGAAAAAAATTGACTAATTGGGACCTTTTGCCGGTCCACGTGAGGCAAAAGTCAATTTCCGGCTCAGGGTTTAGGTTTAGGGTCAAACTTACAATTGATTTTATAGTTAGAATTGGGGTTTCTTTAAGGTCCAGGCGTTGTTGGTTAGGTGTAGGGTTAAGTTTAGGCATTACATCTAGGTAAAATGTAGGCATAAATGTTACTTTATTAAGGTTAAGGTTAGGGTTAGGTTTAGCGTTAGGTTTAGGGTTAGATTAGGGTTAGGTTAAGGTTAGGGTTAGACGTAGGTTTAGCGTTAAGATTAGGGCAAGGGAGCATGCAATTTCTATTTTCTGGTCCCCATGAGGGTAGCTGTACAAACTTGTGTGTGTGTGTGTGTGTGAGTGAGTGAAGGTTGTGCAGTGGTGTCTGTCTGGATCTTACATTCAGAGTTTCCAAGCATACTGATTGTAAGCTAATAGGCAATATAAGCAACTAATAAATGTATGAAACGGAACAGATTTTACTTTACGAATAATTTCACTTTTCCAGACCTACTTTCCAGGTTTATCAACCATTCAAACTAATCTTCATTTGAGCCCTCTTTGGTCCATAGATTCACCCCTCTTTTTCAGTTTTTTTACACACTCTTTTGACATCTTTCATATATTTATAGACTGACAACATTAATTATTTTCTGCATAAGACCTTAAGTAGTTTCTTTACTTCATAGGACTTTAAGCAGTTTATTTTCTTTATATAAACTTTCATTTTAGTGTTGTTTATTGGCAATGTCAGTTTTGAAAGTGTGCACCAGTGTTACAATGATGTAATCCATAGACTGTATTCTAAAGTTATTCTAAACAGTATAATAATCTTTTTCCAGACTGTCAGGTTGTGGAATCACTGAGAAAGGTGGTGGTTCTCTGGTCTCAGCTCTGAAGTCAAACCCCTCACATCTGAAAGAGCTGGATCTGAGTAACAATGTCCTTAAGGATTCAGGAGTGAAGCTGCTCTCTGATATGTTGGATGATCCACAATGTAGACTGGAGACTCTGAGGTGAGGAGGCTAGTAGTTTGTATTTGTCACACTAGTCCAGAACCCCAAGCTTGATCTTTCAGGTAAATTTGGGGTGATGATGACTCATAGTGATTTATTTGAAGATTTCTGGACTTAATAAAAGAGAGAATAAAATGCTAGATAGAGTTACTTTGCATAATCATTTCCATAACATTTGTATTTGCTGTGGCATGTTTGAGATATGATGTAGGATTGTGGGCATCAATTGAGGGAATGTCACGTCTTCGGGGGCGGAACAAGGAGGAGCAGGAGAACAGCGTAGTGGTAGTATCTTTTAATGATAAAGTGATAAATGTCGATGAGCGAAGCGTAACACAGCTCTTTGTGATACAGAGACAATAACACACAAAGACAGGGGGAGCAGAGGGAACATATATACTGGGGGGAATGATGAGGATGAGAACCAGGTGCGCTAAACAGGACACAGGTGAAATGCATAATGAGATGGACGGTGGTGTCAGAAGGCCGGTGACATTGAACGCTGGAGCCTGTCTGCTGTAGGGGGAGTTGTCACAGTACCCCCACTCTGACGCGCGCCCTTAGCCGCGCGACGACACCGGCCTCGGGGCCAACCCAGGGGACGCAGAGCAGGGCGATCCGGACGACGCCGATGGAACTCGCGGATGAGGACGGGAGCCAGGACGTCCTTCACCGGAACCCAGCTCCGCTCCTCCGGGCCGTACCCTCCCACTCCACGAGGTACTGGAGGCCCCCCGCCCGGCGCCTTGAGTCGATGATGGAGCGGACGGAGTACGCCGGGGCCCCCTCGATGTCCAGGGGGGGGGGGGACCTCCCGCACCTCACACCCCTGAAGGGGACCAGCCACCACCGGCCTGAGGAGAGACACATGAAACGAGGGGTTAATACGGTAGTCAGGGGGAAGGCGTAAGCGATATGTCACCTTGTTGACTCTCCTCAGGACTTTAAAGGGCCCCACAAACTGTGGGGCCAGCTTCCGGCAGGGCAGGCGGAGGGGCAGGTCCCTGGACGAGAGCCAGACCCGGTCGCCCGGACGATACACCGGGGCCTCCCTGCGGTGGCGGTCCGCAGAGACCTTTTGGCGGTGGACAGCGAGCCGGAGGCGAGCCTGCACAGCCTCCCACCTGCCCGCTGCCCGCCGGAACCAGTCATCCACCGCAGGGGTACCGGTCTGGCTCGGCGTCCAGGGTGCCAGGACCGGCTGGTAACCCAGTACACACTGGAACGGTGACACGCCCGTGGAGGAGTGGTGCAGAGAGTTGAGCGCATATTCAGCCCAAGGCAGAAAATCTGCCCACTCCCGCGGTCTGTAAGGCAGTAGGAAGGCCGGGCAGAGGCAAGAGGGGGCAGGGCTTGGAGAACCGATCCACAACGACCAGGATGGTGGTATGGCCCTGGGAAGGGGGAAGATCAGTTAAGAAATCAAACGATAGGTGGGACCATGGTCGTTGTGGA
This sequence comes from Esox lucius, assembly GCF_011004845.1. NCBI lineage: Eukaryota > Metazoa > Chordata > Actinopteri > Esociformes > Esocidae > Esox > Esox lucius. The sequence continues at coordinate 16,389,394 of NC_047579.1, read as the reverse complement.
ATGGGCAAGGGGTGCAACTTGCCCACAGGTAGGTGCCGGGGTGCCTTACTCTGGGCGCACACCGAGCAGGAAGAGACGTACACCCTCACGTCCTTGGCTAAAGTGGGCCACCAGTACTAACCGGCCAGGGCGCGCACCGTTGGCCCGATACCAGGATGACCGGAGGAGGGAGATGTATGCGCCCAGTAGATGAGGCGGTCGTGGACAGACACATACGTATGACCCTGGGGGGAGAGGGCTCGTCACGCTGTGCTCTAGCGATCTCCGCGTCCAGTTCCCATACCACCGGTGCCACGATGCACGACTCCGGGAGCACGGGAGCATCATCCACTGGCCTCTCCTCCGTGTCATGCTGGCGGGACAGCGCGTCAGCCCCGACGTTCTTACTCCCCGGCCTGTAAGTAAGAGTAAAAACAAACCGGGTGTAGAACATAGCCCACCTTGCCTGGCGAGGGGTCAGCCTCCTCGCTGCCCGCATGTACTCCAGGTTCCGGTGGTCTGTCCAGACGAGGAAAGGGTGTTTAGCCCCCTCTAACCAGTGCCGCCACGCCGACAAGGCTCGAACCACGGCCAGCAGTTCACGATCACCTATGTCGTAGTTCCGCTCCGCCGCACTGAGCTTCTGGGAGAAGAAGGCACAGGGACGGAGCGTGTTACGACTCCCCGTCCGTTGGGAGAGGATGGCACAGAGCCCACAGTCGGACGCGTCAGGACCGTTCAGAAGGGAGGTGATCGGAGCCGCGACCTGGCTAAAGCCCTGGATAAACCTCCTGTAATAATTCGAGAAGCCTAAAAATCGTTGCACGTCCTTTACCGTGGTTGGGGTCGGCCAATTATGCACGGCGTCAATGTGAGGCTCCTCCATAGCCACACCTGTGCTGGAAAAGCGATATCCCAGGAAGGACACAGACGACTGGAAAAACAGACACTTCTCGGCTTTCACGTACAGGTCATGCTCCAGCAGTCTAACAAGCACCCTACGCACCAACGAGACATGTTTGGCGCGGGTGGCAGTGTATATCAAGATGTCATCGATATATACCACCACGCCCTCGCACAACATGTCCCGGAATACATTGTTGATGTAGGATTGAAAGACTGATGGAGCATGTGGTGCTAAAGGCTGTTTTCCACTCATCCCCTTCCCGGATACGCACCAGGTTATAGGCGCTCCTGAGGTCTAATTTGGTGAAAAAGCGGGCCCCGTGCATCCTCTCCACCTCCGCAGAGATCAAAGGGAGAGGGTAGGAATGGAATGGTGATCTTGTTCAGCGCCCGGTAAACGATGCACGGGCGCAAACCACCGTCCTTCTTTTTCACAAAAAAGAAACTCGAGGAGACCTGTGACTTGGAGGGCCTAATGTAACCCTGTTCCAACGCTTCCTTAACGTACGCGGCCATAGCCTCTGTTTCGGTGCGGGACAGTGGATACACGTGACCCTTTGGGAGTGCGGCTCCGTCAACGAGGTCTATCGCACAATCCCCGGGCCTGTGTGGCGGCAACACAGCGGCCTTAGCCTTGGAAAAAAACGCAGCCAAGTCCCTGTATTCGGGGGGAATTGGCACGGCGGGAGCACTGTCTGGACTTTCCACCGAGGTCGAGCCAACGGAAACACCCAAACACCTACCTTGACACTTCCGCGACCACCCCGAAAGACTGACCAGGAGATGACGGGGTCATGTAGGGACAACCAGGGGAAACCCAAAACGACTGGGAACGTGGGTGAGTCGATTACATGGAATGAAAGGGTTTCGCTGTGTCGATCGCCGGTAACCATAAGGAGGGGGACAGTGCATCGGGTGACCAAACCCAACCCTAGTGGCCGGCTGTCCAAAGCTCTCACGGGTAGGGGGGTGGTAAGGACTTGAAGGGGAATGTGTGAATGTAGAGCGAAGGACATATCCATGAAATTCCCAGCTGCGCCTGAATCTACCAGCGCCTTACACTGGGAAAGCAACGGAAAACCAGGGAACTTAACAGGGACAGTGCACATAGAGAGGGAAGAGGTAAGTGGTGAATGGGCATGTGCTACCTGGGGTGACGCGGAAGTGCCCTGCCTGTCGCCTCTCGACTCGGGGAGGGAGGTGCGATGTGGTGCGGTTGTACGGCCTCGTCTCCTCTTGGAGGCACTCCGCACCTGTCCTCCCCAGGTCCATGGGGACGGCGGCGTCTGGTTAGCAGGGTGGAACGGGCGGGCCTCTTCCGGGACGTCCTCGGGCAGCCAGCAGGTAGTCGAGACGGATGGACATGTCTACCAGCTGGTCGAAGGAGAGGGACACGTCTCGACAAGCTAGCTCCCTCCGGACGTCCTCGCGAAGGCTACACCGGTAGTAGTCGATCAGAGCCCGCTCGTTCCACCCCGATCCCGCTGCCAGGGTCCGGAACTCCAGAGCGAACTCCTGCGCCGATCTCGTCCCCTGCCGTAGATGGAACAGCTGTTCACCCGCCTCTCTTCCTTCGTGAGGATGGTCAAACACGGCTCGGAAGCGGCAGGTGAAGTCGGCTGCTCGGTGTTCCAGACGGCGGTGACCCACTCCAGGGCTCTCCCGGACAGGCAGGAGACGAGTGAGGAGATCTTCTGGGCCTCGGTCGGCGCAGGATGCATCGCCTGGAGCGCGATGTCCAACTGTAGCAGGAAACCCTGGCAGCGGTCCGCCGTCCCGACGTAGTCCCTGTGTAGTGGAAGGTGCATCGGCCCCATGTTGGGCGGCGCAACTTGGGGAGGCGGAGAGACGGCCGGTGTTGCGGGGTTCTGCTGGCTCAGCTCTAGGCGCTGTACCGCTTTCAACACATTGTCCATTGCGGCGCCTAGGCTGGCCAGCATTGTCGAATGTACTTTGACCGCCTCCGCAACACCGGCCTCGCCTGTGGCTCCTTGTGGCTCCATTTCCTTTGTCGTTTAGGGTGTGTGTTATTCTGTCACGTCTTCGGGGGCGGAACAAGGAGGAGCAGGAGAACGGCGTAGTGGTAGTATCTTTTAATGATAAAGTGATAAATGTCGATGAGCGAAGCGTAACACAGCTTTTTGTACAGTCAGAGACAATAACACACAAAGAGCAGAGGGAACATATATACTGGGGGGAATGATGAGGATGAGAACCAGGTGCGCTAAACAAGACACGGGTGAAATGCATGATGAGATGGACGGTGGTGTCAGAAGGCCGGTGACGTCGAACGCTGGAGCCTGTCTGCTGCAGGGGAAGTGAAGCAGCAGAGGGCGCAGTTGTCACAGGGAATATCACCCTTGCAAACCTCTTGGGGGCTCAATTGAAAATGTGCCGTATGCTTCCTCTGCAGGTTTACACAACAAAATAATGTTCTGTTTGGAAAATGTATGGTAATGTAACTAAGTCATTAGTGCCCAGAGTTCAGAAACAGGGGATAGCAGTGCAGCAAAAGGACATGTATTGCTAATGTATTTTGTAGTCATTTTGAGCTGTCGTTACTGTGTTAGACCCAGAGAAGATTCAGCCAGATTGCTAAGTGCGGTTGTGAAATTTTTGTGAAATCATGTTAAACTTTCTGCAGACTGTCAGGCTGTCTGTTCAGAGAGGAAGGCTGTCGTTCTCTGGCATCAACTCTGAAGTCAAACTTCTCAAACCTAAAAAAGCTGGATCTGAGTGACAATGACCTGGAAAATGCAGGTGTACAATTGCTCTTCACTGGACTTGTGGATCCAAACTGTAAACTGGAGACACTGAGGTCAGTAGTGTGATATTTGATAGTCATATACTGCATCCATTCTCTCTATTTACCTCTTACTGGTGTTAGTAAAGTCATGATTAACTGTCCACAGGCTGTCATTCTGTGGAGTCACAGAGGAAGGCTGTGATTCACTGGCCTCAGCTCTGATGTCAAAATCCTGCCACCTAAGAGAGCTTGACCTGAGTAACAATGACCTGGGGAATTCAGGAGTGAAGCGTCTCTCTTCTGGACTGGGAAATCCACATTGTAAACTGGAAACACTGAGGTCAGTAGTATGTAATTTCTAAGAAATATACTATTGATGTTTCTCTTTTTACCTGCTGCTGGTGTTTATGAAATCATGATCAACTCTGTGCAGGTTGTCAGGCTGTCTGGTCACAGAGGAAGGCTGTGTTTCTCTGGTATCAGCTCTGAAGTCAAACCCCTCACATCTGAAAAAACTGGATCTGAGCTACAATCACCCAGGAGACTCAGGAGTCAGACTGCTCTCTGCTGGACTGGAGGATTCACACTGGAGACTGGAGAAACTCAAGTATGTCCTGTAGATGTTTTCTGAATCAGTAATGTGGTATTAAGTAATCATGTTGTTCTGCATTATGTAATATGTGTCATACACAGACCTGCCTGCCTGTACTCATTTTGTGTAGCATGAACACAGTTTCAAAGTCATAGTACACTGAAATTATATCAAGCTGGATAATTATACATTTGAGGAAAATACATTATTTATTCATTATTATTATTACAATATTACTGCACCATCAGTGTTAATAATGTTCAGACATCTGCTGGTCTGTCTATGTTTTCACTAGTAATAACCACAACAAAAAACTCTCTCTTTGCCATCCCACCGTCCCACCGCGCTATCGAATTGTTACATGGTGCCACATTGCCAGCTAGTTGGTTGTTTAAACTCTCCAGGCCTGAGAGAGAAGCTATGGGAAATTACATTTCAGAGTCCCTGGCCCCTCCAAGAACTGCCACCTTAACGTGGTGGAGGGGTTTGAGTACCCGAGTGACCCTAGGAGCTATGTTGTCTGGGGCTATATGCCCCTGGTAGGGTCTCCCAAGGCAAACAGGTCTTAGGGGACGGGTCAGACTAAGAGCGGTTCAAACCCCCCTTAATGATGAAAAAAATTATGAGTACCGTGACGTCGCCCGGTATGGCGCAGCCGGGGCCCCACCCTGGAGCCAGGCCCGGGGTTGGGGCTCGTATGCGAGCGCCTGGTGGCCGGGCCTTCCCCCATGGGGCCCGGCCGGGCTCAGCCCGAACGGGCAACGTGGGGCCGCCCTCCCGTGGGCTCACCACCCACAGGAGGGACCATAAGGGGCCGGTGCGAAGAGGATCGGGCGGCAGTCGAAGGCAGGGGCCTAGACAACCCGATCTCTGGACACGGAAACTAGCTCTAGGGACGTGGAATGTCACCTCGCTGGCGGGGAAGGAGCCTGAGTTAGTGCGTGAGGTTGAGAGGTTCCGATTAGAGGTAGTCGGGATCACCTCTACGCACGGCTTGGGCTCTGGAACCACACTCCTTGAGAGAGGATGGACTCTTCACCACTCTGGAGTTGCCCATGGTGAGAGGCGGCGGGCTGGGGCTTATAGCTCCCCAGCTCTGCCGCCATGTGTTGGAGTTTACCCCGGTGAACGAGAGGGTCATTTCCCTGCGCCTACGGGTCGGGGATAGGTCTCTCACTGTTGTTTGTGCCTACGGGCCGAATGGCAGTGCTGAGTACCCGACCTTCTTGGAGTCTCTGGGAGGGGTGCTGGAAAGTGCTCCGACTGGGGACTCTATTGTTCTACTGGGGGACTTCAACGCCCACGTGGGCAACGACAGTGACACCTGGAGGGGCGTGACACCGGGAGGAACGGCCCCCCTGATCTGAACCCGAGTGGTGTTCAGTTATTGGACTTCTGTGCTAGTCACAGTTTGTCCATAACGAACACCATGTTCAAGCATAAGGGTGTCCATCAGTGCACGTGGCACCAGGACACCCTAGGCCGTAGGTCGATGATCGACTTTGTTGTCGTTTCATCTGACCTGCGGTCGTATGTCTTGGACACTCGGGTGAAGAGAGGGGCGGAGCTGTCAACTGATCACCACCTGGTGGTGAGTTGGATCCGATGGCGGGGGAGGAAGCTGGACAGACTCGGCAGGCCCAAGCGTACTGTAAGGGTCTGCTGGGAACGTCTGGCCGAGTCTCCTGTCAGAGAGATCTTTAACTCCCACCTCCGGCAGAGCTTCGACTGGATCCCGAGGGAGGCTGGAGATATTGAGTCCGAGTGGACCATGTTCTCCACCGCCATTGTCGAAGCGGCCGCTCCGAGCTGTGGCCGTAAGGTCTCCGGTGCCTGTCGAGGCGGCAATCCCCGAACCCGGTGGTGGACACCGGAAGTAAGGGATGCCGTCAAGCTGAAGAAGGAGTCCTATCAGGCCTGGTTGGCTTGTGGGACTCCTGACGCAGCTGACGGGTACCGACAGGCCAAGCGGGCTGCAGCCCGGGTGGTTGTGGAGGCAAAAACTCGGGCCTGGGAGGAGTTCGGTGAGGCCATGGAGAAGGACTATCGGCTGGCCTCGAAGAGATTCTGGCAAACCATCCGGCGCCTCAGGAGAGGGAAACAGTGCCCTACCAACACTGTTTACAGTAGAGGTGGGCAGCTGTTGACCTCAACTGAGGATGTCGTCGGGCGGTGGAAGGAGTACTTCGAGGATCTCCTCAATCCCGCTGCCACTTCTTCCATTGAGGAAGCAGAGGATGAGGGCTCAGAGGTGGACTCGTCCATCACCCCGGCTGAAGTCACTGAGGTGGTCAAGAAACTCCTCGGTGGCAAGGCACCGGGGGTGGATGAGATCCGCCCTGAGTACCTCAAGTCTCTGGATGTTGTGGGGCTGTCTTGGTTGACACGCCTGTGCAACATCGCGTGGCGGTCGGGGACAGTGCCTCTGGGATGGCAGACTGGGGTGGTGGTCCCTCTTTTTAAGAAGGGGGACCGGAGGGTGTGTTCCAACTATAGGGGGATCACACTTCTCAGCCTCCCCGGGAAAGTCTATGCCAGGGTTCTGGAGAGGAGAATACGGCCGATAGTAGAACCTCGGATTCAGGAGGAACAGTGTGGTTTTCGTCCGGGCCGTGGAACACTGGACCAGCTCTATACCCTCTACGGGGTGTTGGAGGGTTCATGGGAGTTTGCCCAACCAATCCACATGTATTTTGTGGATTTGGAGAAGGCATTCGACTGTGTCCCTCGCGGCATCTTGTGGAGGGTGCTTGGGGAATATGGGGTCCTGGGTCCTTTGCTAAGGGCTGTCAGGTCCCTGTACAACCGAAGCAGGAGCTTGGTCCGCATTGCCGGCAGTAAGTCAGACTTGTTCCCAGTGCATGTTGGACTCCTTTGTCACCGGTTCTGTTCATAATTTTTATGGACAGAATTTCTAGGCGCAGGCAGGGGCCGGAGGGTGTCAGGTTTGGGGACCACACAATTTCGTCTCTGCTCTTTGCAGATGATGTTGTCGTGTTGGCCTCTTCTAACCAGGACCTTCAGCATGCGCTGGGACGGTTTGCAGCCGAGTGTGAAGCGGTGGGGATGAAAATCAGTACCTCCAAATCCGAGGCCATGGTCCTCAGTCGGAAAAGGGTGGCTTGCCCACTTCAGGTTGGTGGAGAGTGCCTGCCTCAAGTGGAGGAGTTTAAGTATCTAGGGGTCTTGTTCACGAGTGAGGGAAGGAAGGAACGGGAGATTGACAGACGGATCGGTGCAGCTTCTGCAGTAATGCAGTCGATGTATCGGTCTGTCGTGGTGAAGAAAGAGCTGAGCCGCAAGGCGAAGCTCTCGATTTACCAGTCAATCTACGTTCCTACTCTCACCTATGGTCATGAGCTTTGGGTCATGACCGAAAGGACAAGATCCCGGATACAGGCGGCCGAAATGAGCTTTCTCCGCAGGGTGGCCGGGCGATCCCTTAGAGATAGGGTGAGAAGCTCGGTCACCCGGGAGGAGCTCAGAGTAGAGCCGCTGCTCCTCCACATCGAGAGGGGTCAGCTGAGGTGGCTTGGGCATCTTTTTCGGATGCCTCCGGAACGCCTTCCTGGGAAGGTGTTCCGGTCCCGTCCCACCGGGAGGAGACCCCGGGGAAGACCTAGGACACGCTGGAGGGACTATGTCTCCTGGCTGGCCTGGGAACGCCTCGGTGTCCCCCCGGAAGAGCTAGAGGAAGTGTCTGGGGAGAGGGAGGTCTGGGCATCCCTGCTTAGACTGCTGCCCCTGCGACCCGGCCCCGGATAAGCGGAAGAAGATGGATGGATGGATGGAGTCCCTGGCTGCCGGCCTGATTCGCTGTTCGTCTGCTCCGGTGGGAGCTGGATTCTTTTTTTGTCAAGAAGAAGGATTCCACCCTCTGACCCTGTATCAACTACAGAGGATTAAACAACATCACAGTAAGAAATAAATACTCACTACCTCTAATGGATTCTGTGATTGAACCCCTGTGCAACGCTACAGTCTTTAGCAAACTGGACCTACATAACGCTTATCATTTCATCTGCATCAAAGCAAGCGATGAGTGGAAAACCGCTTTTAACACTTCTCTCGGTCACTTCGAGTATCTAGTGATGCCGTTCGGATTAAAAATGCTCCCGCCATTTTCCAGGCCCTGGTGAATGACGTTCTGCGAGACATGCTTAATCTGTTCATGTGTATCTGGATGATATTAAAATGTTTTACCAGAACCTGGAGGATCATGTGAGACATGTCAGGCTGGTGTTACAACGTCTACTGGAAAACCAACTGTTCGCTAAGGCCGAGAAATGAGAGTTTCACGTGTCCTCTGTGAAGTTGCTGGGTTTCATCATTCAGCAGGGAGAACTCAAACCTGACGACAGTAAGATAAGTGCGGTAACTGATTGGCCTATACCTACTTCCCGCAAACAGCTCCAGCGGTTTATAGGTTTTGCCAACTTTTATCGTAGGTTTACCAGAAACTACAGTAAAGTAGCAGCACCTCTCACCAGTCTCACGTCGCCGGCCAAGCCTTTCCTGTGGAGTTCTGTGGCAGATGAAGCCTTTTCCAACCTCAAGCGGCTGTTCTCATCGGCTCCTGTGTTGGCTCATCCCGATCCCGAGTTCCCCTTCATCTAAGAGGTCGACGCATCCGACTCTGGTGTGGGAGCTGTTCTGTCTCAAAGAAACCAGTCTGAAGGTAAACTACGTCCGTGCACTTTCTTCTCCAGACGACTGTCCCCGATGGAGAGGAATTATGATGTAGGAGACCGTGAACTGCTGGCTCTGGTGATGGCGCTGCAGGAATGGAGACACTGGCTGGAAGGATCGTTTCATCCGTTTGTGGTATTTATGGATCATAAAAATGTAGCATACCTAAGAACGGCAAAAAGATTGAACTCTCGCCAGGCACGTTGGTCTTTGTTTTTAGGCAGGTTTGACTTCACCCTGACTTACAGACGGGATCTAAGAATACCAAGCCTGATTCCCTGTCTCGCCAGTTTCAACCCGCCGAAACCAGTCCGTGTGAACAGACCATAGCCATACAAATTACTGCCAAAAACACTTTAAATATCACGCACTGTAGACTCAAACAAGATGGAATGCACCGTTTCCACTAGAAAGCACAGTGTTTCAACCACCAGTTGAAGGAGAAATACTACAAACATCAAGACACATTTGTAAGTGCATCATCCCAAATTTCCAATATAGCCTATGCACAGGTAAAATCAGTGGTGTGGTGCCTGGAGAAGTGGGTATTTCCTAACTTCTCAACTATATTATCTAAAAAGAATTGAATATTCTGTTCCCTTGTTCTTACATTTCCAACTGTTATTGGTTAGTGGATGCTTACAATGTCATGTGTCCCTGGAACCAACCTAGACCCAGAACTCAGGGATGCCTACAATGACATGTGTTCCTGGGCCTACCCAGAGACCCAGAACTCAGGGAAGCTCACAATGACATGTTCCTGGGCCTACCCAGACTGTTCAGAAACCCAGACCTCAGGGATACCCACAATGACATGTGTTCCTGGGCCTACCCAGAGACCCAGAACTCAGGGATGCCCACAATGACATGTGTTCCTGGGCCTACCCAGAGACCCAGAATTCAGGGATGCTCACAATGACATGTTCCTGGGCCTACCCAGAGACCCAGAACTCAGGGATGCCCACAATTACATGTTCCTGGGCCTACCCAGACCGTTCAGAAACCCAGAACTCACTGCTGGTGGCCTTAATAATCGCAGGTTACTTTTGCGCGGGTAAAGATTATTTGAGTGTGGGTGTTCATGATTGGGAATGTGCATTTACATGAATGGGGTTTCTGCAATGTTTTGACAATGTTGGTGTTTGTGGAGCAAAACATTAAGCTGCTGCAAATTTAGTGTACCTGCAAAAAGCTACACATATCTTGGTTTTTATATACAATCATGTCAATACCCTTTTCAAAGCATTTCCATTTATTTTTCAAAAATGTTTTGAAACAATAAAAAACATGAATAAAACACAAATGACAGAATAAGATAACACATCCTTAGATTTGGGGTTCAGATAAAGTAAAATTCTGGAAGATCATGGGTTATTGGATAAATTGGCATGACTAAATATCTGACAGACCTTTAGTGTGTAATGTAGAGATGTAGCCCAACCATATTGAAGTAGAAAGCTACTTTGAAAACCCTTTCCAAAGGCACTGTAAAAAACCCATAAGGTAAAATGCTAATTCTGTTTTCGGTCAGCTGTGTAAACTTTAACATTGATTGATCCTGCTAAAGGTGTTCAGTTGGTTCTATTCCTATTTGTATTCTAGTGCCTCTTAATATGAAAGTAATCTTAATCAGATTATGTTACTGAGTTTCAGTTACATTACTGATTACACATGTGGACAGGTAACTTGTAACTGTAACAGATTACATTTAAAAAGTAACCTACCCAACCCTCCCTACCCAACAACTACCCGTTTGGGGCAGTTGATGTAGGCTCTGGTATAATATGCAATGCAGTATATGCTAATTTACTGAATAATATCAACTATGTGTACCTCACTAGTGATTTTGTCATGATTGATTGTTTTCTGAAAGATAGCTTTCATGCCAGCTAGTAACTTTGAAGGTCCTTTTGATGCTGTAATGTGTGACAGGTGGACAGAATGACACTGTCTCCTCATGGATGAATTTAACGTACAACAACACTGATTACAGATTGTTTTGAAAAACTCAAATTGGCCCTAATTAAAATTCCAGGCCAATCAATCGGTCAACTTCTAGTTTTTGTGGTGTGTGATGGGAGGAGGGGTTGTGTGTGTTGTGTGATGGGAGGAGGGGTTGTGTGTGTTGTGTGATGGGAGGAGGGGTTGTGTGTGTTGTGTGATGGGAGGAGGGGTTGTGTGTGGTGTGTAATGGGAGGAGGGGTTGTGTGTGGTGTGTAATGGGAGGAGGGGTTGTGTATGGCGTGTGATGGGAGGAGGGGTTTTGTGTGGTGTGTGATGGGAAGAGGGGTTGTGTATGATGTGTTATTAGAGGAGGGGTTGTGTGTGGTGTGTGATGGGAGGAGGGGTTGTGTGTGGTGTGTGATGGGAGGAGGGGTTGTGTGTGGTGTGTGATGGGAGGAATGGTTGTGTATGGTGTGTGATGGGAGGAGGGGTTGTGTGTGGTGTGTGATGGGAGGAGGGGTTGTGTGTGGTGTGTGATGGGAGGAGGGGTTATGTGTGGTGTGTGATGAGAGGAGGGGTTGTGTATGTGTGTGATGGGAGGAGGGGTTGTGTATGGTGTGTGATGGGTAGAGGGGTTGTGTATGTGTGTGTATTGGGGTTTACAGAAAGGGGCTGGGTTGTGTTTGGTGTATGTTGGGGGTGTACACAATGTTCAAACAATTTTCAAAAAGTGTGCTCAGTGGCTTATGGTGTCTGGTTGTGTGTGGGGGTTGTGTGTGGGGTCTGGTGTGTGAGGTGAGGTATGTATGAGTGATGTGTATTGAGGGAGGGGGGTGTCTAATGTGTACGTGGGTGTAATTTTGGTGTGGGGGGGGTGTCTGTGGTATATGTACTGGTGTGTGTGTGTGTGTTTAAGATTGCTCATTCAAAAGATTTTGGGAACCACAGAAGTTTGTGATTAAAATATTAAAATATTGACCATGTTTATATCACAATTTGAATCATAAGTTGTCCAACCCTGGTGTGGTGTGTGTATGATGGGGGAGAGGTGATGTGTGTGTGTGTGTGTGTGTGTGTGTGTAAAACAGGTTGTGTATCACTGAATGACAGTCTGCTCCTCTGCTTCTTCCACAGTATGGATCATGGTGGAGAGTGGAGGTTGAAATCAGGACCGAAGAAATGTAAGTGATTTATTATACAGAACACTTATACAGCTGGTGTGTGTGTGTGTGTGTGTTTGCATGTCTGCATGTCTTAGTTAGTGCATGTTTTTTTTCATTCTGTGTGTGTGTGTGTTTTATATCTGAGTGTCTTCACCTTTTCACACATACGTTTCAAATATCCCTAAACGGTCCCCTAGCGTGAGTTTTTTTTGCGTGTGATTCAGTACTCACTCAGAGTTCCAGAATGTGATTATGACGTCACAATACATTTCATCCGCAACTTTCCAAAAACACCATGCTGCTTACTATTTCAGTTACATTAGAAAACCTTGGTTACCGGTAGTAACTGTAGTAAAATGTATATTGAATAATTATTGACCAATCTTAAAAATGCTGTCCTTATTCTAAAGATCACGGCGCAAAAGATACTGACACCCTTCACTTGTTGTTTCATTAAAACATACGCTAACTATCAGGCAATATGTTATATTTACGTCATTATTCAGAAGTTCTCAAAAGTTTGATAAATTATGAATTCTAATTCTTGCATTTTGTAATTAATAAGATCAGTGAAAAAATAGACTTTTTAAGATTACGTTGAGCTTTTTTCTCAAGAACAATTCCTGATGGGGACAACAAAAGTAGTGCTGTAATACTGTTTTAGTGTGACCTGTAATTCAGTGCAGCGAAAATGAAGATTGGTGACGGTTCTAAATGTGTCTTATTGTATTGAGCGTTAGAAGTAAAAAAGATTCCCACACACAAATTTTTGTTATGTAGTATCTACATGAAGTGTCACTGCTGAGAACTGGATCAAACTATTGTTTGATAGAGGCATAGGGCGGTGGGTCACAATCATTTTAAACTTAGAAATGCACTATTAAGTGTCTATATCCAGCACACATTTTATTGCGTGTTATAAATATTATTGAAATGACAGTTATTTTTACCGTGATATATTGGGGAGGGACAAATCATAGTTTTCCCAGGATGGCAAATCTGTCTGAAAGACTGGCAAACGTAAATGACCATCAGGTCTGTTACCTTTCTTTATCTTTGGTTGATAAAAAAGCATAGCGGCGCCACAATCAGTTAACGTAACTTCTAGAAAGTTTTTACACAATGATTTTGACCGGCTGTCAGCTCTTCCAGGAAATGGTAAGATGCTCTACAGTAGTCTCTAATATCATTTGTTTTTGTGTATCTTGTTTATTTTAGAAAAATATAACTGCTAGTGTTGGCTGCCTGTTGGTACATAAGTAACCCTTCTTGTCCCAATTTGAATGCTTGCTACCTGTTTAATATGATATGAAGTGTGGTCTTCAAACAATTAAAATGAGGAAATAAAGTTATAAAAACTGATTGAGCTAAATGTGAGTAAATAAAGCATGGTCTGACCAGTGATTGTTACGTCACTCGTACCTAGATGTTCTAATGGTGCTTTCTAAACAATACGTTCTAATGGTGCGTTATAAACAATATGTTCTAATGGTGCGTTATAAACAATATGTTCTAATGGTGCATTCTAAACAATACGTTCTAATGGTGCATTCTAAACAATACGTTCTAATCACACTGGTGTGATCCTAGTGATGGTAATTTCTAAAGTCCAAATAGTTCTATGAAGATGGTAGGTAAGACAGGAGAAATCTATTGCGCAATAAACGGTTTAATATACTTGCAAGGAGAGAGTAGGCAGGTTACAAAGTAACAGTGAATAGTCTCTAAAGCACATTCAATACATTCAATACTTATAGAGAAATGGATGGGGGTAGGAATCCACATGGTCGCACCATAAAACCACCTATGTTCCTTATCCTTCCTACCCCCTGTTGTGTATCTTCTCCTATCCTGTCCTAAAACCCATTGATCTGCATCTACCCCCGTCCTGCTGGAGCTTCATGTTTACCTCAACACCTCATACTTCCTTTCCCACAGAACAACCAACATTCCTTTTCTCATCTAAACAGTTGCTCAGTCGTTTAATCAGTTAGAATACATTATTAAAGACATTTCCACAACATCCTACACATCAAAGGGTTAATATCCAGAATATGACACATGCATGTGTGTGTATAATGAATGATGATGATGTGTAATATTGTGTCTTGGTCTCATCCATCAGATGTCTGTGATCTCACACTGGACCCAAACACAGTAAACAGAAAACTCTCTCTGTCTGAGGAGAACAGAAAGGTGACATGGAGGAGAGAGGAGCAGCCGTATCCTGATCACCCAGAGAGATTTGACTCCTGGCCACAGGTGTTGTGTAGAAAAGGTCTGTCTGGATGCTGTTACTGGGAGGTAGAGAGGAGTGGGGAAGGGGCTGGGATAGGAGTGACATATAAAGGAATCAACAAGAGAGGTTGTGACTGTTGTTTTGGATACAATGACATGTCCTGGAGTCTGTTCTGTTACGATGACAGTTACTCTGTCTGGCATAATAATAAGAAAACTGTCCTACCTTTCACCTCCTCAGACTCCCACAGAGTAGGAGTGTATCTGGATTGGCCAGCCGGCATTCTGTCCTTCTACAAGGTCTCCTCTGACACACTGACCCACCTGCACACATTCAATACCACATTCACTGAGCCCCTCTATCCAGGGTTTGGGGTTAGTTATAACTCCTCAGTGTCTCTGTGTCAGATGGTCCCTGTGTCAAACACAACATGATGTTTCACTCTAATCATGGTCTTGTTCAGTAGGACACAACAAAGTAAAACACTGACAGTAACTCTGTAGTAGTGAGTAAATATGACTAGAGACATTAACAGAATGAATCACCACACTAGTCTATAAAACCTTCTCATTTAGAAATCATTCATCTGGTTGTTATTGTTTATCATTGGTGAATGTTTATTTATTTCATTGTTGACAAACATTCCTGCTTCTGTAATTGAATTACCATGTCCCAGATTTGACAGAATAAATAAAGGTGTTTTAAAACAAATTATTCAAGATTGTGTTAAAAATTCAACATATGTATCTGTGTGTGTGCGTGTGTGTGGGGGGGGGGTAGAAAGCAGTAAATAGTTTACTAAACACCAAAGCCTCTCTTCCTTGTCCTTCATCTCTTCATCTTTCCCCTCCTCTCCTGTCTTCCTCTCATCCTCTCTTTTCTCTTACATTCCACCTCATTCCAATCATTTCTCTTCCTGTTCTTCACCTATTCCTCTGCTCTTCCTCTCCTCCACTCTCTACCTCTCTCTTCTTTTCTTCCTCACCCCTCATCATCTTCATCTTCTCTTCCTCTCCCAATTTCAACCTCTCCTTTCTCATTCTCCACTCTTCCTCTCCTTTCCTCCTCTTGCTCTCCTCTCTCCTTCCTCTTCTGCTCTCATCCTTTCCTCCTTTCTTCACCTCCCTCTCTCCTCCTGTACTCTGCCTCCTATTCTATTCTATTCAGGGCCTGGGGTCATGAACATGGTGGGGATGTTTGTGGGGACGCTGGCAGCAAGACTGGGGGTTGAGTATGTCTACTATAAACTGTTAGGAACCTGTTCATATGTATCTGGGTGTTCAGCTAGACTGAGGGTTGAGTATGTCTACTATAAACTGTTAGGAACCTGTTCATGTGTATCTGGGTGTTCAGCTAGACTGAGGGTTGAGTATGTCTACTATAAACTGTTAGGAACCTGTTCATGGGTATCTGGTGTTCAGCTAGACTGAGGGTTGAGTATATCTACTATAAACTGGTTAGGAACTTGTTCATGGGTATCTGGGTGTTCAGTTAGACTGAGGGTTGAGTATGTCTACTATAAACTGTTAGGAACCTGTTCATGTGTATCTGGGTGTTCAGCTAGACTGAGGGTTGAGTATGTCTACTATAAACTGGTTAGGAACCTGTTCATGTGTATCTGGGTTTTCAGTTAGACTGAGGGTTGAGTATGTCTACTATAAACTGTTAGGAACCTGTTCATATGTATCTGGGTGTTCAGCTAGACTGAGGGTTGAGTATGTCTACTATAAACTGTTAGGAACCTGTTCATGTGTATCTGGGTGTTCAGCTAGACTGAGGGTTGAGTATGTCTACTATAAACTGTTAGGAACCTGTTCATGGGTATCTGGTGTTCAGCTAGACTGAGGGTTGAGTATATCTACTATAAACTGGTTAGGAACTTGTTCATGGGTATCTGGGTGTTCAGTTAGACTGAGGGTTGAGTATGTCTACTATAAACTGTTAGGAACCTGTTCATGTGTATCTGGGTGTTCAGCTAGACTGAGGGTTGAGTATGTCTACTATAAACTGGTTAGGAACCTGTTCATGTGTATCTGGGTTTTCAGTTAGACTGAGGGTTGAGTATGTCTACTATAAATTGGTTAGGAACATGTTCATGTGTATCTGGGTGTTCAGCTAGACTGAGGGTTGAGTATGTCTACTATAAACTGGTTAGGAACCTGTTCATGTGTATCTGGGTGTTCAGCTAGACTGAGGGTTGAGTATATCTACTATAAACTGGTTAGGAACTTGTTCATGGGTATCTGGGTGTTCAGTTAGACTGAGGGTTGAGTATGTCTACTATAAACTGTTAGGAACCTGTTCATGTGTATCTGGGTGTTCAGCTAGACTGAGGGTTGAGTATGTCTACTATAAACTGTTAGGAATCTTGTTCATGGGTATCTGGGTGTTCAGCTAGAATGAGGGTTGAGTATATCTACTATAAACTGTTAGGAACCTGTTCATGGGTATCTGGGTGTTCAGCTAAACTGAGGGTTGAGTATGTCTACTATAAACTGTTAGGAACTTGTTCATGGGTATCTGGGTATTGTTGTGGAAATTCTTGCACTGATGTATTCTTGGTCCTATGCATGTATAAATGGGTTACTAGTTAAAGATGCCGAGAGGCATCTGGTGTTTGCCTTGGGGACATCCTTGACCGGCACCAGCGGATTAGAGGGTTACTCGTAAATCTGTATAACCCTTTAGCATCTCTGTTGATTGTCCAGGCATTGTGTCTCCTCAGGAGTTGAGAAGGATAAGGCGGGTGGACAGCCCGCCCTTTGGGTAAAAGCCTATGTTACACAAAACAGATGGGCAACAACTTACCACACCCCTTTTAACTGTAATATATATGGATTGTGCATGTATTGAGTTAGAGACTCCACGGACGATTATGTTTGTAAGCGTTTGATGCGTCTCTCTTATTTGCTAATAATAATAATAAAACTGTTAAATTGTGCCAAGAGAAATTTGTCTCTGTTTCTTACTCTTTTAACCTTTGAAGCATACAATCACACCAGTGTGATTAGAATGTATTGTTTAGAACACATCATTAGAACAACTAGGTACGAGTGACGTAACAATGGCTGGTCAGACCGTGCTGTTATTTACTCACATTTAGCTCAAACAGCGTTTATAACTTTATTCCCTGATTGTAATTGTTTCAAGACCACACTATGATATTAATCAGATAGCAAGCATAAAAAAGGGTTACTTACGTACCAACAGGCAGCCAACATTAGCAGTTAGATTTTCTACAATAAACATAATATGCAAAAACGAATTATATTAGCGACTTCTATAGAGCATCTAACCATTTCCTGAAAGAGCTGACAACCGGTCAAAATCATTGTGTAAAAACTTTCTAGAAGTTACGTTACCCGTTGAGGGCGCTGCTATGCTTTTTATCAACCAAAGATAAAGAAAAGTGAGTAACTCTAAGACCTGATGGTCATTTGCATTTGCCAGTCTTTTGGACAGATTTGCCATCCTGGGAAAACTATGATCGTCATTTTAGCTGCACTGCATTACAGGTCACACTTTCTTAGCTAGCGGTTAGCTGACGTTTGCTAGCTAGCTACAGTTACACATAAACCAGCTTTTGCAGCTCTTTGAATTCGAGTCAAAGAGAGAAGCTTGCAATGCAATGTACAGTATGTAGTGTTCCTTACCTGGCAAAGTGACTGTTCATGTCAACCGTCTGAACGCCACTCAATGGCCCTCATTTATCAAAAGTGCGTACACCAAATTTCCAGCGTACACCTGGCGTACACCCAAAACCACGGTGACTTTGAGATTTATCAATATGGACGTTGGCGTACGGCACTCTCAAATCCTACGCCAGCTCAGGAGGTGGTGTACGCACGTTTTGAGTTAGTGCGGAAATGCGCAGAAATAAAAATCCTAACGCACTGACAAACTAAAAGATTTGACCCACTGTAAAAAAACAACAAGATAATTATAAACTTCAGTATTTATTTTTGTGCAACATGGACTTCAATGTTTAATTTGTGTGACTTTACCAAAGCATTTGATTTATATGTATTCCTTCAGATGCGAGCCTGTGCGCTTTACATGACGTTTCAGGGTTAGGCCCGGCAGTTGCGCATGGACTGGGTTCAGTAATAAAAGGCTTTGAATTACCAAAATATAATTCAGACTGACAAAATAATAAAAATTCTTCTTTTAAATAATGACATTCTTCTTCTAAATAACAATAAACGTCATTAATATTAAAAATCATGAAATAATAAGACGAATATTACAAATTGTCATGCAATTATTAATGTGAATGAATGGTACTCCACATCACATCATCATCACTATTGAACACCCCAATACATGTGACATGATACGAAATGAAATGCTAATTGTATCAAACGCGTGCTGTAAAATGCATTGTGATCATTTGCTCATCCAAACAGCTTTATAAGAACAGCTTTATAACGCTCCTCGTTCGGCGTCAGCTGGAGACTTGGATCCGGTGGGCCTCGCCTAGTCTGACTCTGGTGTTTTATTCTCCTTTCCAACAAACCAACTCGGGGAAGTGTTGACTTCAACAATTTTGGGGGCTCGGTCCGGGATTGGAAAAAGGAGAAGGAATTCGATCCGGTCCAGTTAACCTACACGGGATTCACAGGTTCCAGAGCCGGCTCATGATAAAGGTAAGCAGAGCCTGTTATATCTAAATCTGCATATTGGCTGTGAACTAAATTGTGAACCTGTGGAGATATTGGGACACTGGTTTAAATTCAGGGGGTCAGAGGAACGGTCTGTGAGTTAGAGTCTCACTGTAAGTCGGGTTAGAGGCCCGTTAATCATTCTGGGGTTGACTACCCTATGCCAATTCCCGACGGGGACGGCAACCAGTCGGGTTAGAGGCCCGAGGACTTAGGGGCACCTCGAAATATTTATTGTGTGTAAAGGTTCACGTTCAGCTGGGTTAGAGGCCCAGGGAGTTTGGAACTCCCCAAATTTTTTATAAGAGAACTGGGTACAAGTCCCAAAAGTGTTGGGTCAGGGACCCGTTAATCATTTGTTAATCATTCTGAGTCACAAGGTCGAGGTCGGACGATAGTGACACAGTGAGAAGGACAAAAAATAGGCAGAAAAAAGGCAATTCACATAGAGGACGGGTGTTACTCACGGGGCAAGCAGTAGGGAGATGGACTGACTCAGACGAAGACCCTGACGCAGACAGTAGTGGAGATGGGAGTAAGGGAGACGTAGATGTATACCCTCTGCCGCGTTCGCCCCCACCAGAACATAAACTACACCATGACGCAGTAGAATCAATTCAAAAGACTCAACATAAAATGTATACGTGGTCACAAGCAGGGGAAGCTGGTTGTGCTGGGTTTCAGCTGCCTCTCTTTAGAGTGGGAGGCGGCGAACCGCGATATAAACCATTGGGGCTGGGAGACGTACAGGCACTGGTAGATAAATTACCCCCGATGGGAGAGGGAGGTGGACTATGGTTGTCACAATTTGATAAACTCACAGCTGGTCAAACGTTGGCACTGGGGGACTGGAGGGCAGTAGCCGCCCGAGCCGTGTCCGCCCAGGCTATGACTGAGATAGAAAAAGGGGCCGCCACTAGGCGGAGCCCTGACGACACCCCTTTCAGTCAGGTGGTCGGGCGCATAGCCACGGCCCTGAGGGAACGATTTCCCTTGCCCGCTGGGGCCCCGATGCCCAAGTTACCTTGGGAAAAAGAGCAACACCCTAGACAGTGTCTAGAAGCATGTAAAGAAACATGGGCCAAACACACAGGGCACCACCCGGGGAAGGGAGGTCTGCAGCAGGAGTGGTTTAGAAGGGCGGTCTTAGAGGGACTTCCAGAGAAAATAAAAGAGGCAATGATGGCAAATCCTGACTTGCCGGGTAGTGAATCACACGTATGGGAAAGACACATAGTACATCATTTACAGAGGACTAAAGATGAGGAGACAGAGAAAGACAAACAGATACAGGAACTGAGAGAGAACCTGTTGCCCTTACAGCTGGGTGAGGCCAAAGGGAGGCTCAATGAAGGGAAAAAGAAACACAGACAGATGGCAGCCCTAGGCTCAGGAGAACCTGACACACCCGATTTATACCCTGTTCCCACATGGGCACCCCAACCTCACGGTGGCCGGGGGGCATTCACCGCGCCCTATCGACCAGGGACTCCGAGGGGAGGTTATGGTAGGGGGAGGGGGCGGGGTAGAGGCAGAGGGGCTCCAGGAGCCCAAGTCCCATACGGAGTCTGCTTTACATATGGTGACCCGAACCACTGGTCCAGAGACTGCCCACAGAACACTGCAAGGGGCAGAGGATACCCAAACCAAGGGGCAGCTCCAGTTCCCAACCCACGCGCCGTCCCACCACCTAGTGCACCTGGACAATGCCCACTCTTATGAGGGAGGGTGGGACCAGGAATGACGGTCTACAGGGAGGGGAGGGGACAGCGGGGGAAAGACAGACCCTATGCTGTCCCTGAATGTCGACGGGAAGGACTTCTCCTTTCTGGTTGACACAGGTGCCACGTTTTCCACCATCACCGCCCCTCCCGCTACAGGACTACTATCCTCCAAGACAGTGGGAGTTGTGGGGTTTGAAGGGGTGGGACAGACTTTGCCAGTGACATTTCCTCCTAAAACGATACTGGGTAAACAGGCCCTCAGCCATCCGTATGTGGTGTCGACAAACACACCAGTGAACTTATTGGGGAGAGACTTGTTGATAAAACTGGGGGCTAATATCTTATGTTCTCCAGATGGACTAACTGTCACGTTACCAGACGGGACATCGGCGGTGTGCGGACCTGAAACCACACGCAAAGGGCAGTACCTGGTACAACCGGTGAAGGGTGAAATAGCAGAGATATACTGGGGACTATTGACACCGGAAAAGCCGGACAAACAGGGTATTTTGTCCCAGTACTTCAAATGGAGGCCGTGGATCTCCCTCCTTGAGCCGTACTTTCCTCCGCCAGACCCCCCACATGTAACCCTATTTTATGATCGGCAGGGCGATGAGGTGTATAGAGAGGGGTTTGGGGATGTAGTGTGTGGGGACACGTGGCAGGTCGGGTCTAAATTCATATATGTAGGCCCTGAAGGGGTAGCGGCAGATGTACAGTTGACAGAGGAGCAGGATCAGTGGTACATGATGGCGGAGGAGTCTGTCCCACATGTGTCACTTGCCCTGCATCCTAAACACCAAGCAAAAGACCTGGGGCCCATGGTTAAAAGGGCGGTCGAATGTACTGATTGGACACTCACTCAGGCACCAAACGTATGGTACTCACCCAGCTGTAAGACGTGTTGGTTAGAGGCACCAGGGACGGATTGGGTATATTTAGAGCGTAGGGAGATAACTCGGGATCATGGGAGGGAAAAGATGGATCATCCTGTAGCCACAGCCAGACTTAATTAGTTACCTGACTCACTGTGGTCCAAGGGCCCCACGGACATGGGGCTCACCGATTGCCCACCAGTCACCTTTAAAATCAGCCCGGGAGAGCCCATATGGCTGCCCCAATACCCACACAAACCAGAGGCAGAGGAAGGGTTGGATGTGACATTGAATGGTTTGTGGCCCACAGGGGTGTTGGAGGAGTCAGGTTCCGCGTGGAACACACCTATCCTCCCGGTAGAAAAGAAAGGGACGGGGAAGTACCGTATGGCCCATGATCTCAGAGCTATTAACAACATTTTACTCACACCCACTATACCGGTACCTAACCCGTATGTAGCACTCACTAATTTGACCCCTGATCAAAAATGGTTCACCTGCATTGACCTGGCTAACGCTTTTTTCTGTCTCCCACTAGCAGAGGAACTTCGTGATATTTTTTCTTTCACACATAGGGGTCGGCAATGGCGGTACACGAGACTACCACGGGTTCGTGCTTTCCCCTGGTATATTCAACCAGGTACTGAGAGAAGCGCTGCAGGTATGTTGCCTGCCGACAGGGGTAACTTTGTTCCAGTACTTAGACGACCTGCTGCTGGCGGCCCCGACGGTGGTCGCCTGCATCCAAGCTACAATGACGGTCCTTGCCAGACTGGCAGAGAAAGGGTTCAAGGTGTCAAAAGAAAAGCTACAGCTGGTAAGAACGCAGGTCTCCTTTCTGGGCAGAGTAATCTCGCAGAAGGGAGCGGGGCTTTCCCCAGCACACCGCACGACCATCCTCCACCATCCTAAACCCACTACTGTTCAGGAAATGTTATCATTCCTGGGGCTCACAGGGTACAGCCGCAATTACATCCCAAACTATTCAGGGCTCACAGAGCCACTTAGAGCGCTAGTTAAAGAGCAGGGAATGCGTAAACTTAAAGCCACTCTCAATTGGACTTGCCCGGCCGACCAGGCCTTCATTTTGCTGAAACAACAACTAGCCACCGCAGCTGATCTGGCCATACCCGACTCCAAATTTGATTTTCACACATGAAGGGATAAATATGGCAGACCGAATGGGGACGGGGCTACCACATGAGTGCGCGCAAGAGGTAGTGAGGGAGAGTAAGACACGAACCGATCTGGAGGCAGAACCCCTCCCAGGGGCAGAGGACCTCTTCACTGATGGATGCTGTTTCAGACACGAACAAGATGGGCTGAGGGCGGCCTGTGCGGTAGTGAAACTAACACCAGAGGGTTTAGTCACGCTGAAAGCAGAGAGGCTCCAGGGGCTGCAGTCAGCCCAGAGAGCAGAAGTGAGAGCAGTGATAGAGGCCCTCAGGCAGGCCAAGGCAAAGAGAGTAAACATTTACACAGATTCGGCATACGCAGTAGGCGCAGCGCACGTGGAGCTAGGACAGTGGTTAAAGGCTGGGTTTAGAACAGCAGGAGACAAACCGATTAAACACGAGGCAGAGATGAGAGAACTAGCTGAGGCCCTAGACCTGCCCGAAAAGGTAGCCATGATAAAATGCAAAGGACACAATAATTCAAATAGTGTAGTAGCTCAGGGAAATCAAGCGGCAGACACAGCAGCAAAACAGGCAGCAGGGTACACTCCACGATTGATGGTGGTAAGAGCAGAAGAGGAAGTTGGGTGGGGAGAAGGCCCTGAGAGAGACGAGCTAGTGAGACATCAAAAGGGGGCTTCCCCACAAGAGAAAACAATTTGGCAACAGAGAGGAGCAACAGAGACGAGCGGGCTCGGGAGAGGGCCAGACGGTAGAGTAATACTTCCACCAGCCATGCAGGGAGATAAATTTGCAGAAGCCCACGGGTTGGGCCATGTAGGGCCAGCACAGATGTTGAGGAACTTGTGCCATTGGTGGCATCTGTTTATGGTAGACATGGTACGTAACTACACTAGGACATGCACCATCTGCACACACCACAACCCAAAACCGACGATCAAACCTGAGATGGGGGCGTTCCCCATGACAACGAGACCTGGACAAGAGATAGTGATAGACTACACGGACATGGGGGAAACAGTACGGGGGTGCCGCTACATGTTAGTGTGTGTGGACATGTTCACAGGGTGGCCAGAAGCCTGGCCGGCAAGAAGGGAGGACAGTCAGATAGTGATCAAGTGTTTAGTGAACCAGTACATTCCCAGACACGGCTTCCCAGAGAAAATCAGGTCAGACAATGGGACTCACTTTAAGAACAGTGATTTACAGAAGGTAGGGAGCTTATTGGCCCTAAAACATGCTTTTGGCACAGTATACCATCCACAGTCCCAGGGAAAGGTAGAAAGGATGAACCAAAACTTAAAAAACAAGTTGGCTAAGATATGTGCACAGACTAAATTGAACTGGGTGGATGCACTGCCACTGACACTCATGACGATTCGATGCTCGTTAAATCAGACCACTGGGTTCACCCCATACGAGCTGCTGACGGGGAGACAGTTTCCAGGACCAGCCGCGGGGCCTGCGGTCACGGAAGGGGAAAAGTGGCCCAAAGATCACAGAGTGTATTTTGATGAATTGCGAGCTCTTGTTTCAGAATTCACCAACATAGTCGGAGAACGGAGGAACCTGCACCCGCTGGACCAGAACCTGCCCCAGGCGGAGTGGGTGTTGCTGAAGGTCATCAAGCGAAAGTGGTCGGAGCCAAGGTGGACGGGTCCTCATCAGGTGGTGGAGAGAACGAGCCTGAGGGACAAAGGAGAGATGTGGTACCATTGGAGCCAGTGTACACTCGCGCAGGAGCCAGGGAGGTCGCTGACGGACCTCATCCAAACCGGGAAGGAGGAGCTTTCCCCAGTGTGGACGGAAGGAGGACCAGCACCAGCCGGACCGGTGCCAGGAGCGGATCCCAGGACACGGCGGGACTACGAGCGAGTGAAGGAGACAAAGGACGGTGCCAGTGGAATAGACTCTTAGGGGAAAGAACCAAAGAAAACTGTAACAAAAGGGGGTATAGGACACCGAGTGGCTCATACCACTCGTACCAAGATGACAGGGTTACAGAGAAAGGTCTGGGGAGATGAGAATAGAATGAAATGGTATATGGGAATTGGTGGAATAATGATATGTGTGTTGTATATTGCTACAGGTTTCCCTGGTTGGCGTCGAGTCTCCATTTCCACAGCGAGAAGGCAGGGGACACAAAAAGAGGACACCTGCCTGATGCAGGGAGGGGGTACTGAATTGGATTATATCAAAGGGTCACATACTGCTTTCACGTTTGACTTATGCTCGGTCATAGCTTGCGGGAGATATAATGGCTCGTGGAGGGATTACAACCTGTATGTGTGTCACACTCCAGATGTAGATGGGATGTGTGGCCTGATGGGACGTCTGCCGGGCGAGAGGTGGTGCCCGGGATGGGACGAGGTCAGAGCGTATACGGGACAGTGGCAGCCCGGACTCCCATGGGGACCGAATGCCACTATGTGGAGCTCGTTTAAGTTCCAACGAGATTTCAGCTCCTCCCAGAATCCACTTACCTTGTCTGTCGGAGGTTGGGATACCTCTCCATACAGAGGCGCGGACAAGACATATTTGGTTCTCGGAGTGGAGCATGCAGGGACTGATACCAAAGCGTTTATTAAGATTAACATTAGGGTGCCGACCACTAGCTCTCCAGCTGTGGCAGTTACGGGGACTGTGGACACCTTAGCTGGTAAGGTGCAACCGGGGGAAGTGGTAGGGGTGGACTATACCAAATTGAAACCGTTAGAGGTGATCGAGAAAGCCACGGGGTATCACGAGAGTAATATCTGGCTTGATTGGATGTTGCAAAATGCCAAAGAACAAGATTTAGGGGACTGTGTGTCATGTGCCGCCGCCCGACCTCAGCTATACACTGAGCCGGCTCCTTTGTATTCAGAGGACCCTTGGGGATATCAGTGTATGTTAGCTCTTACACATAGCGCTTCCCCTGTGAACTGCATCACCCTGGCAAGGGTGTTTCCTCCGATAGCTAACGACACCAGGGCGGGACCGTTCACTCCCCATAAAGGGGGAGGGGGATATACCTGTTTCCGCTTCACCAGTCAGAAACCCGTGGTAAACGTTGGCGAGATCCCCTTGCAGTGGTGTAATGTTACGATTCAGAGCAGATCTATTATCGGACCCTGGGCCCGGTCTGGCCTGTATTACTATTGTGGGGGCACCCGACTCCTGCTAAGAATCCCAACAGGTACCCAGGGGGTATGTGCGATGGTACGGTTAGCAGCACCCTTAGTGCTGATAGGTGACCGAGTTAAAGCACTCCAGGCAAAAAGGAGCGACGCTCTTACCCAGTGCCGGCATCGACATGTAATAGGCCGTCGTTCACGTGATACATTCGACC
The DNA here is from genome assembly GCF_011004845.1 of Esox lucius. Classification (NCBI taxonomy): domain Eukaryota; kingdom Metazoa; phylum Chordata; class Actinopteri; order Esociformes; family Esocidae; genus Esox; species Esox lucius. The sequence continues at coordinate 16,363,409 of NC_047579.1, read as the reverse complement.
TCACTGTGGACTCCCCAACTTATATAGATGCGATAGGGGTCCCTAGAGGGGTCCCCAAAGAATTTAAACTCGCAGACCAAGTCGCGGCAGGATTTGAAAATATTCCTATCCTGTCCGCTTTGTTCCCTGTCACTCCAAACAAGAATGTAGACCGCATTAACTATGTACATTATAATGTCTTACGTCTCTCTAATTTGACCCGTGACGCGGTAGAGGGCCTGTCAGAACAGTTGGGCCCCACCTCGTTGATGGCGGTGCAAAATCGCATAGCCCTCGATATGTTATTGGCAGAGAAGGGCGGGGTTTGTGCGATGTTTGGGGACATGTGTTGTACTTTCATTCCTAACAATACAGCTCCGGACGGATCGGTTGCTAAGGCGCTGCAGGGCCTTAGGTCTCTCTCGCGAACTATGCACGAGCATTCTGGGATAGATAATCCACTGGAGGAATGGCTGACCTCGATGTTCGGCCAGTGGAAAGGTTTGATAATGTCTGTTCTTTTATCGCTTTCTACATTTGGTGCTATAATGGTTACTTGTGGGTGTTGTTGTATCCCATGCATAAGAGGGCTTGCCATGATAGTGATTTCTACAGCCATTGAGAAGGCTCCAGGATCGCCATCAGGGATGCTGATGCCTCTACTGGAGCAGCATGACCTGGGAGAACTGGAGCTTGGCGAATAGGGGTGATCTCTCTGGGGAGAGATCAAAAGGGGGAATTGTAGATGTATTGATTGTATGAGTTAGTGAACTGTTGTAAGCTGTTGTAACCAATGTAGATGTATTGATTATATAAGTTAGTGAACTGTTATAAGCTGTTGTAACCAATGAAACAAAATATTAAATGTCTGTAATATGAACCGAAACTGAAGGAGCAAGTAGGAGAATAGGAAACCCTGTTTAAGCAGTTGCCGGGGAGAGAAAGATTTAGTATGTCTGTTTTGTGAGAAACAGGACACAGGTTAGAGACACACACACACATAGTCTGACAGGCCAGACAGATACCAGGAGGAGACAAGAAGATGTTTGCGTTTATCCTTATAAGGAATAGAATTGGAACTGGACCAATAGCATACTTGTTCTGTGAATTTAACGACTCTATCTTTTGGGCGTAGTAGAAGTATAAAAATGATGTTTTGAATGTTGATTCTTAGACATTGTGCAGTGACACGTGTCTCCAGAAGCTTCTGTAATAAATGGACGTATAACGGTAATTGCCCTGACTCCCTGTGTTTTATTCTCCTTTCCAACAAACCAACTCGGGGAAGTGTTAGACTTCAACAGGACACAGGTAATCAGAATGAGGGTGACTGGGAGCTGATGACTGGGGTGCGTTCATGAGCCGTGGAGGGAGGGGTGCGTTCCGGAGCAGTGGAGCGCGGCGGCGGACATCACACCTCCATGGTAAGGACTTGGTACTTCCATTGGTGCAGAGTGTACCGTACAGTATATCAGTAAATTACGTATGTTTGCCTTGAATCAATGTTGGCAGTACTCCTTCGTTAACTGCCTTAGCTAGCTAACGTTTTCTAGTTAACTTCACTGTTGAGTTTTGGAAATGGCTAGTTCTGTTTTGGAAATAGCTAGTTCAATAGGAAAATGTTGGTAGAGAAGCTGCCATCAAGACTGGTAGCCAGTTTTCTTATTTAAAACCTTTTAGCTTTCATGTGGCCAAGAGTGGATCATGGATTCATAGCCTGCTATTTTAATATAATATGGCAATCTTGTTGTGGTACAATTTGGTCATTTTATTAGCAATTTCACTGTAAATTAATGAGTATACTGTATGTTTTTGTTCTTCATAGACACCAATGATTGGCCAGACCTATAGACTGTAAAGTAAGTGAAATATTTACTATTAAGTCCAAAAACCACTGGGTAGGTTAGGGTAGTTCTAAGACTTGGTTTCCAATGTATCTACATGGTGTAAGACAGGGATGGGCAGTATTTATGATACATGTATTTCTAATATTTATTTCAAATACAAAATATAATTTTGTCATTTGTAATTTGTATCTTAAAAATACTGTAAAATAGTTTGTGAAAAGTCTACACAATGACATCATAAAAATACAGAGTCACAACACTTACAGCCTTCATGAATTAAATGTAGTATTCTTTGCTTACAATTTGAGTAAAACTCACTGTTGTTATCAAATTCTTATTGCAAGTTACGCAGACTGGGTACAGGAGTTCTTTTGTTTACTTGAATCAACCTTTGGTCTTCTCCAACCGGTTGATCTACAGGTGTGCAAATGTTTGGTTTCTCAATGGATATAATAATGTGAAGACCTTTTGCAGATCCTCTCTATCTTCATTTGATATGACAAACAGCTTTTTACGGGGATGGCAAATAATATCAGAAGTAATTGCAAATGAAACAGTGTATTTTCAGTCTCAATTTATTTCCTCTCTGCTTTTGTATTAGCTTGTGTCCACAAATTTCTTTGCACTTGGTGCACACTGCTGCATTGGCCAGTTTCTCTGTTGGCGATCATCTGCCTTGTGCTTTGACATCAATGCAACTTGACTCAAGTCTGTCATTTGACTGACTTTCATCATTCAAATGTCTTTAACAAGAGTAGTGTCAGGCTGTCTGGATTGTGGGCTTTGGGGAGGTATAATTTGGTGGAAATAAATCTAAAAAAAACACTGTACCTAGTTATATGAATTGGTTAACACCTTGTCATTGAGTTTAACTTGATTAATAACTTGTTAATTACCATTAATTACCATCTATAGACATATCTATTTGTTAAGTGAAAGGGGAATGGCAAAAAGATTTTCACACGTATTGCTTTACTGCATTGGTACATCATCTGTGATAGATGGCTCCAATACTGTACTGAAAAAGGAATCTTTGGTCTTTCATATCTCAGGTAGAACAGTCGAAAACACTGGTGTGCTGGGATTAGTGGTAAATCAGATTAGTCTAAAATGTATTGATGAAGAATGGAGCGGGACTTTGAAGGTAAGAAATAGCCTGCAAAATCTAACATTGAATTAGGGATTTTAAATCATATTATAATTGCCAAAACACCACACATGTCTTCTCAGGTGCAGCTGCAAGCCGATACTGGACACAAAGGGAGAAACATTGTTGGTTGGACGATCTGGACAAAGCAGCAAAGAGGGACATCAAACAGCGGACACGGCGCTGTTTGATATTTTGATTGGAACAGATGACTAATTTATCGTACTAAATAAATAAAACAATGGCACATCTAAAATGGGTGTATATCCTTTTCTATATGAAGGTAAAACACTGACAAAAGTTTTTTATTTGGAAACACTTGTAAAAAAGATTTGCAAACTTGAGATTACATTTGTGGTTGTATAAAAATGTTCTGCATAGTTTAACTAACTTGATATGTGGAATCTTGCTACTCATTAATAACAGTTGCCAACATAAAATAAGGACACTCAGAGTTTTGTTACTAACATTTTGCTAGAACTGTGACAAAAAGATTTGTATTTGTAAATCACAGTCTACAGAAGTATGTTTCACAGCTTTTACAAGCGGATATACCCATGAGGACTCTGATAAGCATGACATAGCTTTTTCTGACCAATGAACTGAGTGCATGGTGAGTCCGTCACATTTACATGTTTTAACCGATCAGTGTAGATTCTGGAACACAAGGGTTTTAACTCATAGTGATGTATTGCAGAGGAGGAAAAACATGTTTCAGCATGGTCAGCTTCTCCTACCTGCTTGTACCTCCGTTGGTGATACTATACCAAACCTTTATTCCAGTTAGTTCAACACAAGAATGCTTTTGAAAACTACAAAAAACTGTTTTGATTGAAAAAGGAATAGGAATAATTACATGCTAAATTATGACGATGGAAAAATAGTAATTAGCTAGGAATTTTGCATGTGATTTTTCATGCTGAAACTGTACCCTGTCCTTTGGAGCAATAATTCCTATAAAGTAAAAAGAAAACAGTGATGACAGCCTTAGCAGATAAAACAAATGTGTAGAACAAATGCAAGAGCTTTAAGTGATAAACAAAAACTATATGTTATCATGTGAGCCATATTCAATTGGTATGTATACACCCAAACTAGTGTAATGCAAAATATGAATTGTGTAAAGTGAATTTCTATTATTCTCATGGTAAATACTAAGTAGCCATGTAAATTTCTTGCTAGTTGCTAGATTTACATTTTAGTTATTTAGCTAGTAGACTTCAGTAAAACTTTGTACATTGATCAGGCTAGGTGGAAAAATTATCTAAAAGGTTTGTTATTCCATCAAAAACAGAGGTACGAGAAGCTGACCGTGGTTAACCCTGTTTTTCTTCCTCTGCATAACTATGAGTTTAAACCGGTTGAAACTGTGCCACTGCGTGTTCCAGAATCTACTCAGATTGGTTAAAAGGTGAAAATGTTACGTTCACGATGCATTCAGTTCATTGGAAGAAAAAGGTATGGCCTGCCAATCAGTCCTCATGGGTATATCCGCTTGCAAACACTGTGAAATATACTACTGCAGACTGTGATTTACAAATAAAAATAATTTCCTCTTTTAGAGACAGTGTTTTACGTTGGCAAGTGTTATTAATGATTCCAAATATCAAGTTGGTTACATGTATGCACATTTTTTATACAACTACAAAAGTAATTACTAGTTTGGAGATCTTTTTTGCAAGTGTGCTGCATATTTTACAAATAAAAAACATGTTGCTGTTTTACCTTCATCATTTTAATATGTATTTGAATTTTTCCTAACACCTTTAGCTTCCTTAAATGTGAAGCGTATAACTTGCTGTAATGTTTGGACCGCTCTAGATTTTTACAGTTTGACATTGTACATTTATTGTCTACTGTACTTTCACAAGCTTTGGCAAGTTTGTTGGTAGAACTCTTGGCTTAAGCCAAGTTGAGTAGAACTTTCTGTACATACAATTGCAAGCTTTTTCTTGTCGAACTTGTGTACACTACTTTGACAATTGTTGTAACAACGGTGAGGTTTGTGTGTTGCGATGTGTCCTGATGTCCAGTGGTGGGATTTCCATAAAAGTAGGGAAGAGTAGAAGAATGTCCCAAGCTGGAGCTGTTGCCAGTCAGGATTCTAACTGTTCTTGACTGTTGACAGTTCCTTTGTGGTTCCTCTTCGTGAAACGTTGTGACATAAACCGGCTTTAGAGTGTTGAGTAATTAAAGCCTGTAGTTCTCACGACTGGCCTGGAATTGGAGACATTCGTAAGAGGTGTCAAGATAACTAGGACTACGAAACAGGGGTATTTGGCACAGTGTAGTTCTCACCATGAAGAATGAAGAATTTCACCTCTACTTCACTTAAAATGATGATTTCATTTATGTAATGTATTTGCTTATACCCCACTTATTTGCCATGTTTTCTCTGTACTCAACACTGGTACTGTTTTGTATCAACTCAAAATATAGACTTCACTTTAAATCAAACATTAGTACGACATTACTCAATCCATTTTAGGAGACCGATTATCCCCAATTATTTTTAGTACATTTAACTCAAATACATGAACAATACTTGCTTAAAGGAATTGAGTATATATTAAGCTGCACCTACAATATAATTACCTAATATGCATTGCCATTTCACGTGACCTCTAGTGTTTCCACCCATCGCCGTATTTGTTAATGACAGAGACATGGTTATTGAACACATGTGAATTAACTGTGAATCTTCAACGTATCCCATAAATCCTTCATCAAGGAAATCCTTATTTAAGTCTTGCGACCCCCATAGCTCATGGAATATTCATTTTAAATGTCCTCAAAATACACTGTATTGTCAGATTGACATCCTGGACCAGTTGCCAAAAAGCCACAGTTGTTCTTGTGGTATCTAGTATACAGGAAGCTACTGTATGATTACAGTAATTTGCTGGCAAAGCCACTGCCAGTATTTTACTGTATTTAGACATTTTTATAGTAGAAAAAGTTTCACCTTATTTATAATGGTGCCCGTTTTATATTGTAAAAACAATATATATGTATATGTTTCTTTTTTACAGTGTATCGTACTAGTGGAAAATGTTTTGCCGTATTTATTACGGTTCTGGCAACCACAGCTGGCAGTTTTATACTGTAAAAACAATATATATATTTATTTTTTTTACAGTGTATCGTTATAGTAGAAAAGGTTGTACCATATTCATTATATATTATTATATAGCCCCAGAAAGTTGACTACATACCAGAGGACAAGACAGTAGGTTACCTACCAGAGGACAAGACAGTAGATTACCTACCAGACAACAAGACAGTAGGTTACCTACCAGAGGACAAGACAGTAGGTTACCTACCAGAGGACAAGACAGTAGGTTACCTACCAGAGGACAAGACAGTAGGTTACCTACCAGAGGACAAGACAGTAGATTACCTACCAGAGAACAAGACAGTAGGTTACCTACCAGAGGGTTTGACATGAGTGACAAAAGGGTTTCTCATGAGAATGTGCCCAACTAGAACAACCGGTCCAACAGGTACAAACAGTGTTCCCGTCTGTCACATGACTGTACATGTTTACTGTCAGATACAGATATCAGAGGGACAGGAGGGAACACACAGCAACACACAGAGCAGGTGAACAGGGAAACTACATACTTATTGGTGAGTACTAGACATTCATGGTTATGGACATTAATATCACAGTCAGTCATCTGAAGTAATGATTTGGTACTGATGAGAATGATTAAAGACCCATAGGTTTCAGTAGTAATGATGTGGTACTGAGGAGTATTAAAGACCTATAGGTTCTAGTAGTAATGATGTGGTACTGAGGAGGATTAAAGATCTATAGGTTCCAGTAGTAATGATGTGGTACTGAGGAGGATTAAAGACCTATAGGTTCCAGTAGTAATGATGTGGTACTGAGGAGGATTAAAGACCTATAGGTTCCAGTAGTAATGATGTGGTACTGAGGAGGATTAAAGACCTATAGGTTCCAGGGGTAATGGTGTGCTACTGAGGAGGATTAAAGACCTATAGACCTATAGGTTCCAGTAGTGATTATTGTGGTACAATAATAGTAAAATAAATAGCACATAACCTCTGAATACTCTGTGTAAGTAAAGTTCACTTCTGGGAATGTTGAGTAAGAAAACAGTATTTACTCATACATTGAATGGAATGTAGCAGAGTGAGTTTTTACTGATACCGAAAGCAAAGAATACTACATTTAGTTTATGAAGAAGTATACACAGCAGTATTATAACTGTTATGTTTCTCTGATCTGTGTATTTCAGTTCTGGTTTTCAGTTTCTGTTTTTTTCACTGTATTTATTGTTCTCACCTGTCTAGTTTAGTCTTGTCACTTGTGCCTTGTTTGCCCCCTTGTTTAGTCCTTATTTAAGGTTCTACTGCCATAATGTATCTTGTCTGTCATTGTTTCAAGTAACATTAATGTGACGTGTTCCTTGGTGTGCCCTGACCTCCCAGGATTAACATAATAATAATAGTCTTGTTGTAATGCATGAATGTCCTCAAATGCTTAAAGTTCTTCAATTATGAACGTCCCATGACACCCATGAATGGACTGTCAACACACATGAAATATAAATGTTAATGTTTAGAGCCAATCAGAGATACGGATGTTTTTGTACTGATAATTAGGACATTTAAAATCATGTTGATATTCTGAGTATGTGTCTGTCCTTCACTGGTATTCACTGGCAACTGATTATTAGGACTGTTATGATGTGGTGATAGGACTGATATTTCTCTAGTGGGGAGTGTGGGGTTTGACAGTGGCTGGGTCTGTATTAACTAGGTGTTGGACAGTGACTGGGTCTATATTAACTAGGGGTTGGTCAGTGACTGGGTCTGTATTAACTAGGGGTTAGACAGTGACTGAGTCTGTATTAACTAGGGGTTGGACAGTGACTGGGTCTATATTAACTAGGGGTTGGACAGTGACTGGGTCTGTATTAACTAGGGGTTAGACAGTGACTGGGTCTGTATTAACTAGGTGTTGGACAGTGATTGGGTCTGTATTAACTAGGGGTTAGACAGTGACTGGGTCTGTATTAACTAGGTGTTGGACAGTGATTGGGTCTGTATTAACTAGGGGTTGGACAGCGACTAGGTCTGTATTAACTAGGGGGTTGGACAGTGACTGGTTCTGTATTAACTAGGGGTTGGACAGTGACTGGGTCTGTATTAACTAGGGGTTGGACAGTGACTGGGTCTGTATTAACTAGGGGTTAGACAGTGACTGGGTCTGTATTAACTAGGGGTTGGATAGTGACTGGGTCTGTATTAACTAGGGGTTGGACAGTGACTGAGTCTGTATTAACTAGGGGTTGGACAGTGACTGGGTCTGTATTAACTAGGGGTTAAACAGTGAGTGGGTCTGTATTAACTAGGGGTTGGACAGTGACTGGGTCTGTATTAACTAGGGGGTTGGACAGTGACTGGGTCTGTATTAACTAGGGGTTGGACAGTGACTGGGTCTGTATTAACTAGGGGTTGGACAGTGACTGAGTCTGTATTAACTAGGGGTTGGACAGTGAGTGGGTCTGTATTAACTAGGTGTTGGACAGTGACTGGGTCTGTATTAACTAGGGGTTGGACAGTGACTGAGTCTGTATTAACTAGGGGTTGGACAGTGACTGAGTCTGTATTAACTAGGGGTTAGACAGTGACTGGGTCTGTATTAACTAGGGGTTGGACAGTGACTGAGTCTGTATTAACTAGGGGTTGGACAGTGACTGAGTCTGTATTAACTAGGGGTTGGACAGCGACTAGGTCTGTATTAACTAGGGGGTTGGACAGTGACTGGTTCTGTATTAACTAGGGGTTAGACAGTGACTGGGTCTGTATTAACTAGGGGTTGGATAGTGACTGGGTCTGTATTAACTAGGGGTTGGACAGTGACTGAGTCTGTATTAACTAGGGGTTGGACAGTGACTGGGTCTGTATTAACTAGGGGTTAGACAGTGAGTGGGTCTGTATTAACTAGGGGTTGGACAGTGACTGGGTCTGTATTAACTAGGGGTTGGACAGTGACTGAGTCTGTATTAACTAGGGGTTGGACAGTGACTGGGTCTGTATTAACTAGGGGTTAAACAGTGAGTGGGTCTGTATTAACTAGGGGTTGGACAGTGACTGGGTCTGTATTAACTAGGGGGTTGGACAGTGACTGGGTCTGTATTAACTAGGGGTTGGACAGTGACTGGGTCTGTATTAACTAGGGGTTAAACAGTGAGTGGGTCTGTATTAACTAGGGGTTGGATAGTGACTGGGTCTGTTTTAACTAGGGGTTGGACAGTGACTGAGTCTGTATTAACTAGGGGTTGGACAGTGACTGGGTCTGTATTAACTAGGGGGTTGGACAGTGACTGGGTCTGTATTAACTAGGGGTTGGACAGTGACTGAGTCTGTATTAACTAGGGGTTGGACAGTGACTGAGTCTGTATTAACTAGGGGTTGGACAGTGACTGGGTCTGTATTAACTAGGGGTTAGACAGTGACTGGGTCTGTATTAACTAGGTGTTGGACAGTGACTGGGTCTGTATTAACTAGAGGTTGGACAGTGACTGGGTCTGTATTAACTAGGGGTTGGACAGCGACTAGGTCTGTATTAACTAGGGGGTTGGACAGTGACTGGTTCTGTATTAACTAGGGGTTAGACAGTGACTGGGTCTGTATTAACTAGGGGTTGGATAGTGACTGGGTCTGTATTAACTAGGGGTTGGACAGTGACTGAGTCTGTATTAACTAGGGGTTGGACAGTGACTGGGTCTGTATTAACTAGGGGTTAAACAGTGAGTGGGTCTGTATTAACTAGGGGTTGGACAGTGACTGGGTCTGTATTAACTAGGGGTTGGACAGTGACTGAGTCTGTATTAACTAGGGGTTGGACAGTGACTGGGTCTGTATTAACTAGGGGTTAAACAGTGAGTGGGTCTGTATTAACTAGGGGTTGGACAGTGACTGGGTCTGTATTAACTAGGGGGTTGGACAGTGACTGGGTCTGTATTAACTAGGGGTTGGACAGTGACTGGGTCTGTATTAACTAGGGGTTAAACAGTGAGTGGGTCTGTATTAACTAGGGGTTGGATAGTGACTGGGTCTGTTTTAACTAGGGGTTGGACAGTGACTGAGTCTGTATTAACTAGGGGTTGGACAGTGACTGGGTCTGTATTAACTAGGGGGTTGGACAGTGACTGGGTCTGTATTAACTAGGGGTTAAACAGTGACTGGGTCTGTATTAACTAGGGGTTAAACAGTGAGTGGGTCTGTATTAACTAGGGGTTGGACAGTGACTGGGTCTGTATTAACTAGGGGGTTGGACAGTGACTGGGTCTGTATTAACTAGGGGTTAAACAGTGACTGGGTCTGTATTAACTAGGGGTTGGTCAGTGACTGGGTCTGTATTAACTAGGGGTTGGTCAGTGACTGGGTCTGTATTAACTAGGGGTTGGACAGTGACTGGGTCTGTATTAACTAGGGGTTAAACAGTGACTGGGTCTGTATTAACTAGGGGTTGGACAGCGACTAGGTCTGTATTAATTAGGGGTTGGTCAGTGACTGGGTCTGTATTAACTAGGGGTTAAACAGTGACTGGGTCTGTATTAACTAGGGGTTAAACAGTGACTGGGTCTGTCAGTAGGGGTGTTGTAACAGGAGATACACGTGGGTAAAGGTTGTGGAGGGTAGGGTTAGTGTTGTTACATAGGATTTATGTCAGTAGGGGTGTTGTAACAGGAGATACACGTGGGTAAAGGTTGTGGAGGGTAGAGTTAGTGTTGTTACATAGGGTTTATGTCAGTAGGGGTGTTGTAACAGGAGATACACGTGGGTAAAGGTTGTGGAGGGTTAGTGTTGTTACATAGGATTTATGTCAGTAGGGGTGTTGTAACAGAGTTCTGGCTGTTCTGGCAGGGGTCTCAGATCTGCCCCAGTGGTTTCTCAGACCATCATATATTTACAGTGGAGTACAGAATACCTCATCTTACTGGTGTTTTGATGGTAAGTTGGTCCATGATGATTCCTTTTGTGAGGCGTTCAGTGTTTTCTGGGACAGTTGGAGAGGAAGGTAAGCAGACTTTTAGAGTCTAAAGCAGAGGTGGGAAGTTTTTTAGCAGTACTCTGCCAATGGCACTGCCAGAATTATGGCTCTGATTAAAACATTGGATATTCTGGCTAGTGAAAATAGTCTTATTGGCCAGCAGAGCTCAGTGTTGGCCAAGGAGTTGAAGGGCAAGCGAACACAGTTAGGGGCCTTTTTACAGGAAGAGCTGAAGGGTCTCATTAGATCTGAGGAACTTGTGTTGCCGGCCAGCTGTCAGTGAGACGTGGGGTCGCTGCTGCCAAAGCAGGGGGATTTATGCCTGTTGACCAATTGGAGGACGGTATTAACTTGAACATTAGCAATGTAAAATCAGATATTGCCAAATTCCTTGTGTGACAAGCCAAGGCCCTGTCCTAAAATACAATTAATGATATATTAAATTATAAATTAATAGTAAATTAAAGTATTTTTTGTCCAAGAACCTATATGTGAAGTTACCCAAGAGACTTTAGGTGAGAGGTATAAATCTGGATACTTTTGACAGAAGTTTGAAGGCCGGCACTGAATGGGCATTTGAATGAGTGAAGAAAAGAATGTGTGTGTGTGCTCAATAAAGTGAATGATTGGGTTGTGTTTCTTATTACTACAAATTCACCACTTTACTTGTGTTTTCTTTTGATCTGAGTCCTGATGAAAAGCTGTAGCCATGGAAACATACCATAAATTCCCTGTAATTATTCGACTATAAACCATTGACCTTGTTCAATATATTGACCTTGTTCAGAATAATCAGTGTTTTAAGAACTAAATGATGAAATCTACTGACTAGAACACAATGCTGTATCTCACAAATGCTTTACATTATGAACATACCCTCCAAATGGCTTTTGCCATACATATGCTGGTGATTTCATTCAGACACAGATCACCTTTATTTGGTCTATTTGAAGTTATTTGTAGTTATTTTGAAAAGCTATTACTCTCTATTTTATTTGATATAAGTAAGCTAGTATCATTTATTTTGGGTATTGGTGTCTTTGACAAGAAAACTTACTTGCCTATCCCCAGCCTGTACAGTCTTTGTCACTAGCTCTCTGGTCCAGGCACATATACTTAAAAACTGCGCTAAATAGGTTAGAAGCAGTGCCTGGTCCATACAATAAGCATCACTTTTCTTATGTCAAATACAAAGGGAACACATAGATCACACAAACAAATTAGTAACAGCCATTTTTGCTGGAATTTATCAAAACGGTGAACTCATTTGGACAGATGAACCAGAATTGTTACAAGTTATTCATCAATATACACAGATCAGTCATAAAATTATTATGACCACTGACAGGTGAAGTGAATAACATTGATAAGCTCGTTATCATGAACATTCTTTAATCAAAGTTGATGTGTTAGAGGCAGGAAAAATGGGCAAGCGTAAGAATCTGAACGACTTTGACAAGGGCCAAATCATAATGGCTAGACGAATGGGTCATAGCAACTCCAAAACTGCAGCCCTTGTGGGGTGTTCCTGTTCTGCAGTGGATAGTACCTATCAAAAGTGGTCCAAGGAAGGAAAAACTGTGAACTGGGGACAGTGTTATGAGTGGTCAAGCCTCATTGATGAATCAATCAATCAAATGTATTTATAAAGCCCTTTTTACATCAGCAGTTGTCACGAAGTGCTTTTACAAAAACACCAGGCAAAACAACAGTAGTGTTGAAATTCATTGGCTAAGAAAAACTATGTAAGAAGAATGAATGTGTGGAGCGATGGCTGGCCAATGTGCTCCGATCCAACAGACAAGCTACTGTAGCTCAAATTGGTGAAAAAGTTCATGCTTGTTCTGATAGAAAGGTATCATAACACACAGTACATTGCAGTTTGTTGTACATGGGGCTGCGTAGCCGCAGACTAGTCAGGGTGCCCATGCTGACCCCTGTTCACTGCCGAAAGTGCCTACAATGGGCACGTGAGCATCAGAACTGGACCACGGAGCAATGGAAGAAGGTGGCCTGGTCTGATGAATCACGTTTCTTTTTACATTACGTGGATGGCCGGGAGCGTGTGTGTCGCTTACCTGGAGAACACATGGCACCAGGATGCACTATGGGAAGAAGGCAAGCTGGCGGAGGCAGTGTTCTGCAGGGAAACCTTGTGTCCTGCCATTCATGTGGATGTTACTTTGACATGTACCATCTACCTAAGCATTATTGGAGTACATGTGCACCCTTTCATGGCAATAGTATTCCCTGATGGCACTGGCCTCTTCAGCAGGATAATGCACCGTGCCACAAAGCAAAAATGGTTCAGGAAAGGTTTGAGGAACACGAGTTCAAGGTGTTGACTTGGCCTCCAAATTCCCCAGATCTCAATTAAGTGTGATCCATGGAATAAATCAAAGAATAAAATACACATTTTTTGCGGAAAGAAGACAAGAAGCATTATAAAATTGGGACCCGAGACAAAGAAACTAGACAAAGAAATCTGAGACCCCATCCAAATACAGCAGTACTAAAAAGTTTGCATACCCTTGAAGAGTAAGCAGGCAAAACACATTTATTTTATTTCTTATGGGATTCACATTCAACTGTAGGTTATAACAGAATGGCACAATCATTAAACAAAACATGGCAAGAAAGAAAATAAAAATGAAAGGACCCCTGTTCAAAATTCTGCATACAGTACCCTTAGTTCTTAATACAGTGTATTGCCCCTTTTAGCATCAATGACAGCATGCAGTCTTTTGTAATAGTCGGCTATGAGGCCCCACATTATTGCAGATGTTGTAGCTGCCCATTCGTCTTGGTAAAATGCCTCCAGGTCATGCAAAGTCTTTGGTCGTCTTGCATGAACCACATGTTTGAGATCTCCCCAGAGTGGCTCGATGATATTAAGATCAAGAGACTGTGACGGCCACTCCAGAACCTTCACCTTTTTCTCCTGTAACCCCTGGAGGGTCAACTTGACGTTGTGCTTAGGGTCATTGTCATGCTGGAAAGTCTAAGAGCGTCCCATGCACAGCTTTTGTACAGAAGAATGCAAATTGTCTGCCAGTATTTTCTGATAACATGCAGAATTCATCTTGCCATTACTTTTCTTAAGATTCACCATGACTTTGGAACTCATCCACCCCCACAACATCAGTGAGAGACCACCAGGTATTTTTTTTTTTACTGTAGGCCTTGTTCTCTGCTTTTCACTATAGACAGGGCTGTGTATTGAAGGAACCAAAATGTTTTTCACATATTTACTGATTCATCACTATTTAGTATCCACATTTGTATGGACCCCAGGGATGTGTTGATGGGGTTAGTGAGGGTGGGTGTGGACCCCAGGGATGTGTTGATGGGGTTAGTGAGGGTGGGTGTATGGACTCCAGTGCTGTGTTGATGGGGTTAGTGAGGGTGGGTGTATGGACTCCAGTGCTGTGTTGATGGGGTTAGTGAGGGTGGGTGTGGACCCCAGGGCTGTGTTGATGGGGTTAGTGAGGGTGGGTGTGTGGACTCCAGTGCTGTGTTGATGGGGTTAGTGAGGGTGGGTGTATGGACCCCAGGGCTGTGTTGATGGGGTTAGTGAGGGTGGGTGTGGACCCCAGGGCTGTGTTGATGGGGTTAGTGAGGGTGGGTGTATGGACTCCAGTGCTGTGTTGATGGGGTTAGTGAGGGTGGGTGTATGGACTCCAGTGCTGTGTTGATGGGGTTAGTGAGGGTGGGTCTATGGACCCCAGGGCTGTGTTGATGGGGTTAGTGAGGGTGGGTGTATGGACTCCAGTGCTGTGTTGATGGGGTTAGTGAAGGTGGGTGTATGGACCCCAGGGCTGTGTTGACGGGGTTAGTGAGGGTGGGTGTATGGACCCCAGGGCTGTGTTGATGGGGTTAGTGAGGGTGCCTTTTTCTGCCTTCTATTTTGTTTTTCTCTTTGAGCTTTGTCCTGCTGCACCGCATTCTCATGCTGAGAAACTTTGTGATGGAGAAATTTCTCCAACTTTCCAATCACTGGAAGAGACTTCTGAACACCCAACATTGGCTAATTCCAGTCCTGTGACATACAGTGAAAGGAAAGAATGTGCCTGTTTCTCCCCTTAGTCATGCATCTACTCCACGTGAGACACCATGTTAACCCATGTGCCTGTTTCTCCCCTTAGGCATGTACCTACTCCACATGAGACACCATGTTAACCCATGTGCCCGTTTCTCCCCTTAGGCATGCACCTACTCCACATGAGACACCATGTTAACCCATGTGCCCGTTTCTCCCCTTAGGCATGCACCTACTCCACATGAGACACCATGTTAACCCATGTGCCCGTTTCTCCCCTTAGGCATGCACCTACTCCACATGAGACACCATGTTAACCCATGTGCCTGTTTCTCCCCTTAGGCATGCACCTACTCCACATGAGACACCATGTTAACGCCGGTTAATCTGCTCCAAAGGCTGTAGTTTTCTCCTGCCACCAATAATGATCAGTTTGTTTAGTGTCACCAAATAAGCATTTTATTTTATCTAATACTTCAGGCCCACGGCAGCGTTCAAGCTCAGCTAAACCAATAAACCGGTTCACTGCAACACCTGAAGAAATGTACCTGCAGTACACAACATTGTCCTTCCCAGAAACGTCTGTGCCACAGTCAGTGATAATAGAGACATATTTATCTGTCTGAGCGTATGTTAATGCTTTTTCTTTGATTTCCTCTGCCATTTTTAGATCCTTCCATTATTTCTCATCAAGATAGTTGCACGCACGAGACATCGCACATGTTAACAGTGTTTTTAGTGGAGCGCTCGTTGCGATTACATGGTCACGAGCAGATTTGTGTTTTTGACTATCGCTGTGTTTTCTCACAGTCTCTTTTTCCAAAAGATTCGTTCCACTAATGAAATCTGTTCACCCCGCTACTTCTCGGCACACAGACAAAACATTGTCGGTGTGCCGTGGTCGTACTTGAGCCATGTGAACTCTTGAATCCATGACATTTTGAAATGCCTTTCTGCACTTTTACCTGGGTGTGGTACTCGGGTGTCTCCGTTGTTTTCCATCTCATGCATGCTAGCACAACTGGAGCCTGCAGAGATGAGGATTGAGATTTGATAAAGTCCAATATTTTTGACATGCTTTCTCCGTGGTTCACCTCAGTGAAAGTTTTTTTTATTCACTCAACTTGGCCAACATGCCCTCTTCCCTCAAACTTTCAAACACAGTGTCTCATTGTATTACATCAACTCAATAAATGTGGTGCTCCTCTCAGAACAAGTAAAAATACATTTACATTTTTAAATCATAGCGTGTATTTTCATATTGTCGTCACTGGCTACGACAGACCACTTGTCTCTACGTTTTAAATTAGTGAACTTGCAACTTGGGTTAACAATGTAACAAAAGCATGTGGAAAGTAAAAATTATTTGTCAGATCCCACGGGTGATTTGGAAGTTGAGGGCCTACACGTAGGCCTACATGTCGGCTTGGATATAGACTACTGTACGTTTCAGATCTGATAGAGACCTCTAAGATGAAAATAACATAGACTAGCCTATTGGCTTCCATAATTATTTTAGAAATTATAGTTGTTCAGTGGATTGTGATGTCTGACAAGTATTAAGTATTGGTGATGAGAGAGTTTGCATTCCGACTTCACAGTGGCCTAAAGCTCTGTCATTCTCTTGTGCAAAAGTGATTCACTGATTGAACTAATCTTCTAGAGCAGTTATTCTGTATACCCAGTTCACTGAAAAGATTAGTTCAAAAAGAACGAATCGTTCATGATCCGCACATCACTGAACATAAGTTGTTACGCACGCCTCCCGGAGGAGAGAGCGCAACACCCCGCTACACGTAAAACACCCTATGACTTGACAGAATGGGTATGGGGTCGAGGGTGCGAGAATGGATGACAGAGACAGGATTACCGTTTTCAGGACTATTTAATGAACGTAACGGTAATTCAGGGAAAAGGGGCTGGACGGAACCAAAGCAAAGAACATAAAGGTAAACCCAAACCCTCTAAACCTACCTTACCTGTCAAACCAAGAACTTACCTAACTAGCACCTCTTGCGCCGGTGCTCTAACCAAACTACAGGGGGTGGTCCGCCCAGGTCTTACCTAGTGGTTTTAGACAGAGTAAAGCTATGGGAGGTGTATGCCCCAGGTCTTACCTAGTGGTTTTAGACAGAGTAAAGCTATGGGTGGTGTATGCCCCAGGTCTGACCTAGTGGTTTTAGACAGAGTAAAGCTATGGGAGGTGTATGCCCCAGGTCTGACCTAGTGGTTTTAGACAGAGTAAAGCTATGGGAGGTGTGAGCCCCAGGTCTGACCTAGTGGTTTTAGACAGAGTAAAGCTATGGGAGGTGTATGCCCCAGGTCTTACCTAGTGGTTTTAGACAGAGTAAAGCTATGGGAGGTGTGAGCCCCAGGTCTGACCTAGTGGTTTTAGACAGAGTAAAGCTATGGGAGGTGTATGCCCCAGGTCTGACCTAGTGGTTTTAGACAGAGTAAAGCTATGGGAGGTGTATGCCCCAGGTCTTACCTAGTGGTTTTAGACAGTAAAGCTATGGGAGGTGTATGCCCCAGGTCTTACCTAGTGGTTTTAGACAGAGTAAAGCTATGGGAGGTGTATGCCCCAGGTCTTACCTAGTGGTTTTAGACAGAGTAAAGCTATGGGAGGTGTATGCCCCAGGTCTTACCTAGTGGTTTTAGACAGTAAAGCTATGGGAGGTGTATGCCCCAGGTCTTACCTAGTGGTTTTAGACAGAGTAAAGCTATGGGAGGTGTATGCCCCAGGGCCTCTTGCCTAAAGCACAATGGCTTTCCCCTTCCCCCTGGAAACAAATGGAAAAGGTTTAAACACAAACAAATGCCACAACACACAATGCACATAAAGTTTGAACACAGACACAACACACAATACACTTAATCACAAATCACAAATGTTCTTTCTACCTTACAGCCAGCAACACAGATCAAAAACAACAGCATGTGTCACTCTCTTTGAGACACTAGATCTGTGGCTTATATGCAGGCTAAACCAGCTGTACCCACTGAGGAGCCGGCATAGGGGCTCTCCAATCAGCCCAAATCCGACCAATCAGCTGCAACTGGCGATCAGGAAGCCAATTAGCCTGCAACCACCATATAGAACACAAAGGGACAAAACCACATACAAACACAGAGCAAAATAAAGAACTGGGGACGTAACATAAGTGCAAACACATCTGTGGCTTAAGAACACGTCATTAATCTGGCCTAGACTTTTCTTAGGACCTTTCTAAAGAAAACATTTAAGAAAAAACGTAGATAGACATTGGTGAATGAGGCCCAATGTGATGAATATGTTGGATAAATCCAAGTCATGCACCACAGACAACACACAGTAGACACTCCAACTGTCTCTGAAGCCCAATGCTACAAGGCAAAAGCAGTATTCTGGTGTTTCAAAACACAGTAAGCTTATAAACAATGGTTGATCTGAACTGTTTTATATATACATTGTACATGTGAGACACAGTGCTGCTCTTTCATGGGTTAGAAACAGAACCTGTACAGTATGATTGTAGTGTGGTTACAGCGGGTGTTTGCTGCCATCTAGTGGAAGGTAACAATACAACACTTACGAATGTGTTTTTGGAAGACGGCTGAACTGAAATCGAAAGTAACTTTTTTTGTTCCAGGCTCCATTTTGAGACATCCATCCATCCATCTTCTTCCGCTTATCCGGGGCCGGGTCGCGGGGGCAGCAGTCTAAGCAGGGATGCCCAGACTTCCCTCTCCCCAGACACTTCCTCTAGCTCTTCCGGGGGGACACCGAGGCGTTCCCAGGCCAGCCGGGAGACATAGTCCCTCCAGCGTGTCCTAGGTCTTCCCCGGGGTCTCCTCCCGGTGGGACGGGACCGGAACACCTTCCCAGGAAGGCGTTCCGGAGGCATCCGAAAAAGATGCCCAAGCCACCTCAGCTGACCCCTCTCGATGTGGAGGAGCAGTGGCTCTACTCTGAGCTCCTCCCGGGTGACCGAGCTTCTCACCCTATCTCTAAGGGATCGCCCAGCCACCCTGCGGAGAAAACTCATTTCGGCCGCCTGTATCCGGGATCTTTTTGAGACATCGCAGAAAAAAACACAAGGGAAGATACAATAATAACGTAAGTATTTGAAGGACAAATAATATTTTCTAAAGGACAGAAAATTGTAATGAGTACCGGAAGTGAAATATTGTTAGTACTTGAGCTTTAAAAGTTAATGATGCTGTAACCATAGACATCTTATTTAAAGGCTAGACGTCTCATGGCGCAGTCACTTCCGGCATCACCGGTGGCCATCTTGTCACAGGCAGGCTTCCTGGCGGGCTCTGTGGTACCTAATGTAAGGTGAGTGATCAGCACTAACACAAATACTCTTATCTCGCTGAAACCTTGACGGATTTACAAACGGTTTGGTTTCTTACAAACGTTATTAACGTGGCTATAATTCTGAATGCTTGAAAATGTTGAAATTGCAGCTTTTCTTTTCTAAAAACGTCTAAATCGTGCAGCATAGTTGGATCACGGCTTTTCAAGGCAGATATCACAAACGAGCTGTTCGATTATAGAGGTTTTACTGACACCAATAACGATTTTATGACAACTAATCTTTTGTCTAAATTACAATATTTGTGGATTTGGTTGTAGTTATTTGCTGGCTAATAACAATAAGATTTGAGTGAGAACTATGGCAGCTAACGTTACAGTTTAGCTGCTAACCAGCAAAGTTGCACATGCTTTTCAATCCGGTTGGTTCCTGTGTTGCTTGAAGGACTGCAATATGACTTGACCAAGCGTGCCGCACAAGCCCTGAAAAGTGAAGCCAAAACGTCTCGATCACCCCCTGGTGAGTGGTCCCAGTATAGGTCATAAACCCCGCCCTCCCCATGTTATTCAATGGGACGCGAGACCAACTAAACAATTAAATTACCCTTCAAATATATTTTTTCCGAAGCTGGTTTCTGTCATTTACTGTAGTTTGTATCACGCTAATGTAAAATCAAGAGTTTGTTTTTAAAATAAGTTTGTTTTTAGTTAGTTATTAAATGCTCTAAAAACGGTGGTGTGACATCGTGATTCACAGCTGTGATTGACAGCTATCTGAGCTGAGGAGCCACTGAATCTTCGGAGGACTGAGGAGATTGGTTAATCTCTAAATTGATATAATTGATATAATTTCACACGGACATAATGGGTTGTTCTGCAGTACATTGTGCTAACCGATCTGGCATTTCCAATCGATCTTAGAATTTTTTTCGGTAAGTTACATTTATAAGCTATTTAATTAGTAAATAAATGTAATGGGCTAGCTAACGTTAGCTAAAAGACAACAAGCCTCGTTAATAGCCATGTTAATAGCTAGCAGGTGATCGTTAGCTAGAAGTTACCAATTATTTTTTTATTAGGCCTATTCTAAATTAAGGTTAAACATGATGTAAGTTAGGCTATAACATATCGTCTAGGTTTAACAAGCAAAGGTTGTACTGTACTTGGACTTGCGATTGATTACGGTATGCGCATTCTGCGAGTGAGAGTGAGGGCGGGGAACAGGGGTGGGGCCGTTCATTTCGCGGCTTTACGGCTTTACTTCCTTCTCGCTACTGCGCATAACTACTGCACAGAACTGGTCCCAAGATCGCTATCTGCGCAGACGCAAGTCCAAGATGTCAGCGCCGTATCAGGACACTGGTGGCTTCATTTTTCACCAATGGAAAAGAGCGAAAGGGCGTTGTCCATTATTTATACAGTCTATGGTCCTGACCTACAGGTTCAGCCAAGACCACTTGGAGCTTCTCTTCAACTCCATTAGAGTATCTGGTAGGGTTCATAATTTATATTTTCCAGCCGCAACACTAAGTGACTTGTATTGTTTTCAGTTTGTCGGTCCATATGTTTTTTTACTTTTGGTAACATGTGTGTTCTGCAGACACACCTTAACCCTAAGACACACACAATACCTGGTAGTGTCACAAACCATTTTGAGTATTTAGAAAAATGCCTGTGTTTGATTATTTGTTTGCAGAACTTATCATCACTGATACAGTCTGAATTGTATGATAATGTCATTCAACCTATTTTATGTGGAAAGATCATTCAGGGGTGGCTAGTTCTAATTAGTCTTTTTTTGTAAAAAAGTTTTAAGCATAAAACATTTTAAAGCATGTATTGAATATCTGTGTACTATTCTTGTATATCTTTTTTTTTTTCCTTAAACAAATAACCACCCTAATGCCAGCCAGTTCAAGTACATCTTTAGGATGTAAAGCTGATGGCCCAGTGTGGGGTTGTTAAACCATGCAGAGGCAATGTGACGGCACAGGATGACACAGAGTCCCTACCGGCTGTCATCGACACCTCTACAAGCCTGTCAGCTGTAGATGTGTCCTCTGCAGCAGGAGGAGAAGATCTTCCATCCCCGTTTGCTGACATTCCTGCCCTAGTACATGATCACAGCTACCTTCCCGTCCACTTCGATGGTCTTGTGGACAACACTCTCATGTACATTTCAGGTGAAGGCTAACTGAAAGTCACAATAGTCACAATCTGGGGAAAAACTATCTCACGATTGTCCAAAAAGGGAAGTGTTCCCTTAATTTCCCCATGCTTATTAATGATTATTGTTATTAGTTATGATATTACTAACTAAAATTTCAGGATTTGTTGTGCGACAGGCTCTGAAGAAGCTTTCGTGTGATGTCTGCCGTGCCAGCCTGGTGACATGCTGCATCTGCCATCAAGGACTAGAGCTACCACCTGCTGAATTAAAAAAACAATGGAGGTCTGGTGATTCCATCAGAGGGAACCGTGAGTGTCGTCAGGGCAGCAGAGTGGGTCATTCGGCAATCATCAGGCAGCACCAGACGATCACAGCCCATCAAACTGCTTGAGGTTCTTTACATTGTCTGAAAAAGGATCGGTTCAGAGGATGTTTGTGTTAGGATAGACAGTATGGGATAGACATCCACCACCATAGGCTGTTAAAAATAATTCTGTCCCTGTTTTTTAAGTTAAGGCTGCACCACATCGCCAGAATTACAATCCTCAGTTTACAGAGCCACAACATGCAACAGAAACTTAATAAAACTGTCCTTTTCAAAGGGCATTAGCCCAAGGTATGTGTTTTCAAGGTACTGTCCTCTTTTACTTCAACAGTAGTGTAGTGCTCTCTACAGCATTTATTTATTTGTGTATATATAAATGATTTATTTATATTTGTAAAGGGGAATCATGTACCTATTTTTTGTCTGCAAATAAATGTCACTCTTATAATAGTTTAAAAATAGAGACTTTCAGTTAGACTTTTCCATATTTTTTGTAGTCATTCTATATCAGAACCCCTGACATACACTCCAAATAGTCTACAAGTAACATCAGTGTTACCTTTCATTTGATTTGATTTCATTATGCTTCTACACGAAGAGGTTGCCCCACAGTAAGCATTTTATTGTCAGCATTTTGTCTGACAAAGTCCTATGGGGAGTTTCCATAGGGCATTTTACAATACGCATGACCATACCTTGGCAAATAATGGTCTAAAGTACTCAATTTCATTCTATATTGATCTGCTTTTGCACACAGCTTCACAAGACCTGGTGCTAGGGCTCAGTTGTTTCTAAAGTCATATCAAGTGACCTAGAGGGCTGAAATGTGGTCAGTTCAGAGATGCTTGTTATCCGGCATAAAGAAAAAACATGTAGTAATTAAAATTATTTTATTATAATAGTACAAAAGTGTATATGTCTTGTTGCCATTCTGTAGCCTATTTATTGATTTAACATACATACCTTGTTTGTATATTCATAACACCTATCTGGTTCTGTTCAAGCATATTTTCATATGGAAGTCCATGGTTTTAATGGTTCATATGTATGCAGTGTCATAACTTTATCTCTGACGTTTATAACAAACCAAGCCGTTTGAAAATCGGTAGAAAAATGTGCAAGTTATGGTTATTTAAAAGTACATGCACCATAAAACACAATGTCTATGGCTGTAACTGCTGATATCAGGAGACTAATAAATACTGACGTGTACAGGAACATATTTCCTGATAAAACACGACCAAAGGCCCTGACGGTGCTTCCTCATACAACAAATAATGACCAGTGACTTACGTTGTGATTGTTTATGTTTGCGAATCATTTGGTCTCTGTTATGAGTAAACTTTTGGAGTAAGTTTGTGAAATCGGGTGTAAATTCCCAATTAACCCTTTGTCTGATTCTGTTGTTGAAGTCAACACTTCCCCGAGTTGGTTTGTTGGAAAGGAGAATAAAACACCAGGAGTCAGGTCAATTATCATACCGTATATTCTGTTTAGTACAAAAGCTTTTGGAGACAAGTGACTCCACACAATGTCTAAGGATCAACAGTCAAAACATCATTTTATACTTCCACTACGCCCAAAAGATAGAGGCGTTAAGTTACAAAGCAAGTGTGCCATTGGCCCAATCCCAGTTCTATTCCATATAAGGATAACTGCAAGTATCCCCTTGCCCCCCTTGTGGTTTCTGTGTTGTCTGTCTGACTATGTGTGTGTGTCTCTAACCTGTGTCCTGTTTCTCAAAAGACAGACATACTAAATCTTTCTCTCCCCGGCAACTGCTGGAACAGGGTTTCTTATTCTCCTACTTGCACCTTCCGTTTTAGCTCATATTACAAACAATTAATATTTTGCTTCATTGGTTACAACAGTTCACTAACTTATACAATCAATACATCTTTGGTCTCTGTTATGAGTAAACTTTTGTAGTAAGTTTGTGAAATCGGGTGTGAATTCCCAATTAACCCTTTGTCTGATTCTGTCCACATCCATGAACAAAATCATAAAACCGGAAGTCAACGGAGCACTTTTTTAGCATGAGTAGAAAATGTTCATCCTCTTTAGGTCTTCCATAATTACGAAGTTTTTATTCAATATAATTATATATTCTGTACAATATCCAGTTATAAGGCAGGTTTATTCTACAAAATACCCAATATGGTACTTTACAATCTCCCCTATTGTGCATGGGTTTATTTATAGAGACAGTCACATGGACAGCTCCTAGCAGAAGGTGTGGACAGGATGTGTGGAGCCCCTCAGTAACAGGCATCACCTCCTACCAACTGTCCTTTGCTCAGGGTTATTTTTACGTTTCTCATGTCTATAATTTCTATAACACACACACACACGTTATAGAAATTATAGACATGAGAAACACGCACGCGCACACACACACACACTACGAAAGGTGGATAGGTTTTAACGGAGGTATGATGTCATGGCAATTTATGCTGCATCTCTAAACTGCTCCAAGCAGGTTATCTTCATGGTTAACATGATGTTACCCTATAAAAGCACCGCCCCTCCGCCCACAATCTTGTCGGAAAAAATGCTGTCACATTTGGAAGACCCAATCGACTCTGGCGCACGGATTCCAATAGGCTGACTCTGCAGGGTGGGGATGTTTAGAGACCCTGTAACTCCTCTAGTTTACCCAGATGATGTTCTGTATGAAAGGTATCTTTAACCCGGGCTGATCACCTCTTCAGTGCCAGTTCGTTAACTACAAACCTATGTGGTAACAAGGCTCTGAGCTCCTGTTGTTTTGAACTTACCTTACCTGCATGCTTCCAGCTCCACTGGGTCAGAATAGCCCACAACAATATGCTCCCTCTGGGCGATGTAATCCGAAATCACAATGTACATTTTCACTGTTATGCTGATGACACACAGTTATACACTCACCTTTCTGACTTTTCCCAGTCTCCTCCAGTTTTAAACTTTAGGAGGACATGAGGTCCTGGTTTGGGGGGCCCGTTGCTGTCCCTGTCCTTGTCTATCTGGTCATACTTTTGACCTAGTCTAAATTTAAATAGACTCTGGATTTAGCCCAGAGAAATGTATTAATTATTCCAATTGGACTCTTAATATCTCACCTGGTCACGCCTCTGAGCCTGGGTCCTCTCTAGGTTTCTTCCTAGAATTCGGCCTTCCTAGGGAGTTTTTCCTAGCCACTGAAATTCAACACTACTGTTGTTTGCTTCTTGGGGTTTAAGGCCGGGTGTCTCTGTAAAGCACTTTGTGACAACTGCTGTTGTAAAAAGGGCTTAATAAATAAATGTGATTGATTGATTGATAGTGTGGTTACAGCAGGTGTTTGCTGCCATCTAACGGAAGGTAACAATACAACACTTACGGATGTGTTTTTGGAAGACGGCTGAACTGAAATCGAAAGTAACTTTTTGTTTTTGTTCCAGGCTCCATTTTGAGACGTCGCAGCAAAAAACACAAGGGAAGATACAATAATAACGTAAGTATTTGAAGGACAAATAATATTTTCTAAAGGACAGAAAATTAGAATGACTACCGGAAGTGAGATATTGTTAGTACTTGAGCTTTAAAGGTTAATGATGATGTAACTGCTGATATCAGGAGACTAATAAATACTGACGTGTACAGGAACATATTTCCTGATAAAACACGACCAAAGGCCCTGACGGTGCTTCCTCATACAACAAATAATGACCAGTAACTTACGTTGTGATTGTTTATGTTTGCAAATCATTTGGTCTCTTTTATGAGTAAACTTTTGGAGTAAGTTTGTGACATTGGGTGTATTTTACCGATTAACCCTTTGTCTGATTCTGTCCACATCCATGAACAAAATCATAAAACCGGAAGTCAAGGGAGCACCTTTTTCGCATGATTAGAAAATGTTGATCTTCTTTAGGTCTTAGATGTTCTTCCATAATTACAAAGTTTGTATTCCATATGATTATATATTCTATACAATATTCAGTTATGACAGGTTTATTCAACAAAATACCCTATATGGTATGTTCCAATCTCCCCTTTTGTGCATGGGACTATTTATAGAGTCCAAGACAGTCACATGGACAGCTCCTAGCAGAATGTGTGGACAGGATAAGTGGGGCACCTCAGTTACAGGCATCACCTCCTACCAACTGTCCTTTGTTCAGAGTTATTTTTACGTTTCTCATGTCTATAATCTAACACACACACACACAAACAAAAACACAAACAACCACTACGAAAGGTGGAGAGGTTTTACCCAAGGTATGCTGTTGTGGCAATGTATGCTGCATCTCTAAACTGCTCGAAGCAGGTTATCTTCATGGTTAACTCGATGTTACCCTATAAAAGCACCGCCCGTCCACCCACAATCTTATTCGGAAAAAATGCTGGCACATTTGGAAGACCCAATCGACTCTGGCGCACGGATTCCAATAGGCTGACTCTGCAGGGTGGGGATGTTTAGAGACCGTTTAACTCCTCTAATTTACCCAGATGATGTTCTGTATGAAAGGTATCGATTATCATCCGAGGCAATTCAGTATGTTTGCTGGCATCTCTGGCCTGGTGGAACTCGATTTTGATCCGTTTTAGATTAATTCCAAATAGTCAATGAATTAATGTAACAAATTAATTCAATTCAGCTCCTGGAAAAATGTATAAACCACTGCACCTTTTCCTTTCCTTTCCAAAAAAGTTAAAAAGAAAAGTATTGAGTGAGGAACAGAAGCGTTCAATTTGCAGTGGTCTCTTAATTTTAACCCTTCTGTTCCTTACTCAATTTTAGGCGCAGTCTGGAGCCCTGATTTGTGCACAGGCCTTGTAATGGATGTGCTTAAGCAGCCTACTGTATTAAACAAATACATTAAAGTGCACAATTTAGCAGAAGATAAGCCTTTTGGTGAAAGATGCTAGTGTGTCCTTAGGCTACGACAGACCACTTGTCTCTACGTTTTAAATGAGAGAACTTGCAACATAGGTTAACAATGTAACAAAAGCATGTGGAAAGTAAACGTTAATTGGAAGTTGAGGGCCTACACGTAGGCCTACATGTCGGCTTGGATATAGGCTACTGTACGTTTCAGATCTGATAAAGACCTCTAAGATGAGGCTAACATAGGCTAGCCTATTGGCTTCCATAATTATTTTAGAAATTATAGTTATTCAGTGGATTGTGATGTCTGAAAAGTATTAAGTATTGGTGATGAGAGAGTTTGCATTCCGACTTCACAGCGGCCTAAAGCTCTGCCATTCTCTTGTGCAAAAGTGATTCACTGATTTAACTAATCTTCTAGAGCAGTTATTCTGTATACCCAGTTCACTGAAAAGATTAGTTCAAAAAGAACAAATCGTTCATGATTCCCACATCACTGAACATAAGTGCGAAACACTTCTGTTTCTTAAGAACACGTCATTAATCTGATGTAGACGTTTCTTAGGACCTTTCTAAAGAAAACATTTAAGAAAATACTTAGATAGACATTGATGTATGAGGCCCAATGTGATGAACATGTTTCTGTCTCTGAAGCCCAATGCTACAAGGCCTTTTGCAGTATTCTGGTGTTTCAAAACACAGTAAAGCTTATAAACAAAGCTTGATCTGAATTGTTTTATATATACATTGTACATGTGAGACACAGTGCTGCTCTTTCATGGGTTAGAAACAGAACCTGTACAGTATGATTGTAGTGTGGTTACAGCAGGTGTTTGCTGCCATCTAGTGGAAGGTAACAATACAACACTTACGAATGTGTTTTTGGAAGACGGCTGAACTAAAATCGAAAGTAACTTTTAGTTTTTGTTCCAGGCTCCATTTTGAGACATCGCAGCAAAAAACACAAGGGAAGATACATAATAACGTAAGTATTTGAAGGACAAATAATATTTTCTAAAGGACAGAAAATTAGAATGACTACCGGAAGTGAGATATTGTTAGTACTTGAGCTTTAAAGGTTAATGATGATGTAACTGCTGATATCAGGAGACTAATGAATACTGACGTGTACAGGAACATATTTCCTGATAAAACACGAGCAAAGGCCCTGACGGTCCTTCCTCATACAACCAATAATGACCAGTAACTTACGTTGTGATTGTTTATGTTTGCAAATCATTTGGTCTCTTTTATGAGTAAACTTTTGGAGTAAATTTTTGACATTGGGTGTAATTTCCTGATTAACACTGTCTGATTATAAAACCGGAAGACATGGGAGCACTTTCTTAGCATGTGAAAATGTTGATCTTCTTTAGGTCTTAGATGTTCTTCCATAATTACAAAGTTTGTATTCAATATGATTATACATTCTATACAATATACAGTTATAAGACAGGTTAATTCTACAAAATACCTTATATGGTACGTTCCAATCTCCCCTATTGTGCATGGGTCTATTTATAGAGTCCAAGACAGTCATATGGACATCACCTAGCAAGATATATGGACAGAATATAGGGGCCCCTCAGTCTCAGATCCGTTTTAGATTAAAGTGGAAGTGAACCGATTTATGTATTAAGTATGGCCCCTATTATTGTTATTATATGATCACAAAATTTTTGCTGACAACTAAAAGAGCAAAATTGTGCATTTGTAAATAAAAACGTTTTAAACTTTACTACTTCAGTATAGGGCGTGGTCATCTTGGAATCATCAGGTGAGTGATGTAACGAGCATGGTTGCTACTCACTGACAGCTAGCAGGCGTTATTAAATACAAGACTGACAGTTAAAAATGTCTTCAAACGACCAGCAATAAGAGATGCAGAGGGGGATCATGTTGTACAGCCCCAGAGAGTAAAATTAATTTTACAGTACAGAAGACTACCATGTCCTACCTCTCAATGACAACCAGACCCATAACCAAGAGGAGCCACTCTGTTCATCAGAAGAGAGAGTGTGAAGACGCGCTACCTGGCTAGAGGAGGTATGGTCTGTAGCTGCTAGGCATAGTGTAGATATGTATATGTTGTAAGATATATAGACTGTAGCAAAATAATAGTTGGTAGCTATATGTTTTCATGGGTATAATGGGTCGGTCTTCCATTGTTACTGCAGTTTGCCGGGTTTGATATTAGAGCGCTACCATTCTAGTGACATCAGTTGTACACGTCATTCCAACATGGCGGCGCCCCATACCTTTTAAGTACACAATGTACACAATAGGAATTTATATTATTTTTACTATATGGCGTAGATGTTTATCAGGTATTCTTTTTATGTTATTAAATATATACCCAATTATGATATCAATGTGTGTAATCACGATTCAGTTTCACTTTAATTCCAAATAAACAATGAATTCATGAAACAAATTAATTTGAAAAAAATAAAGAGAGTATTACAATTACAGTACAAGTATCCAAGATAAGAGTTCTCCGGAGACTGAAGATGCAGACAGGAGTGAGGAAAATGCAAGAAAGAGCTTTCTGCCAAAACTGCCAGAAGAATTTTTTGGTACACAAAGAAACACTCACAGGAAACCTCAGGAGAAATACAGTCTGCTCTGAAAAAAGTGTGGTTGTTTCAAGGAGCACAATACGACAATACTTGAACAAAAATGAGCTGCATGGTCGAGTTGCCAGACAAAAGTCTTTACTGCGCCAATGCCAGTAAAAAGCCCTCTTACACTTTTCCAACAATGATCATAAGCACAAGGCCAAGTTGTCCCTCCAGTGGTTACAGCAGAAAAAGGTTCTGGACTGGCCATCACAGTCTCCTGACCTTAATATCATCGAGCCACTCTGGGGAGATCTCAAACGTGCGGTTCATGCAAGATGACCAAAACTTTACATGACCTGGAGGAAGTTTGCCAAAACTAATGGGCAGCTATACCACCTGCAAGAATTTGGGGCTTCATAGACAACTATTACAAAAGACTGCATGCTGTCATTGATGCTGAAGGGGACAATACACAGTATTAAGAATTAAGACTTTTGAACAGTGGTCAGTTATTTTTTTTTCTCTGTTGCCATGTTTTGTTTTATGATTGTGCCATTCTGTTACGACCTACAGTTGAATCCCATAAATAAGAACATGTCTTTTGCCTGCTCACTCATGTTTTCTTTACAAATGGTACATACATTACCAATTCTCCAAGGGTATGCAAACTTTTGAGCACAACTGTAAGTCCCTCATGTGCCCCCTGCAACTTTTACCCACTTCACACCATCGTCCATGAGGTTAATACGATTACTTCTAGTCAAGTATCAAACAAACTCACATTCTCATAATCACTATGCATCCCAACAAGTTAGTTCTTACTTTGCTAAACCAAATAATAATGGTAAGATGTATTCTGCTCAACCATAACCATGTTAGACTTTACATCAAACAAACAATTTCCAAAAAAAACGAATTAGACAAATAATGTGACAATTTTATTTATATAGCACATTTCATACACAATGGTCATTCAAAGTGCTTTACATAAATATCCATTTGACAGAGGTACTGTTACAGAAATAAGAAATAATAAAAACCGTTAAGAATATAAAGTCAAATACAGTTTAGAATAAAAAATATAATAAAATAAAGGACAGTGAAAACAGTCGGACGGACAGTGGCACAGTGCTCATTCATTAAATGCAAAGTAAAATAGATGTGTTTTGAGTCTGGATTTGAATGTGACTACTGTAGGAGCACATCTGATCTCTTCTGGAAGCTGGTTCCAGCTGCGACTGGCATAATAGCTAAAAGCAGACTCTCCTTGCTTAGAGTGAACCCTTGGTATTTCTAGCTGATGTGATCCTAATGATCTGAGTGTTCGTTTGGGTTTATATTCATTGAGCATATCTGCAATGTATTGAGGTCCTAGGCCTTTGAACGATTTATATACCAGTAGTAATACTTTAAAATCGATCCTATATGTAACTGGCAGCCAGTGTAAAGACCTGAGGACTGGTGTGATATGATCATATTTTCTGGTTCTGCTGAGAATCCTGGCCGCGGCGTTCTGTACGAGCTGCAACTGTCTTATGGTCTTTTTGGGAAGGCCAGTGAGGAGTCCATTACAATAATCCACCCTGCTGGTGATGAAAGCATGCACTAGTTTTTCTAAGTCTTGACTAGAAACAAAGCATCTAATTCTTGCAATATTTTTCAGATGATAGTATGCTGATTTAGTTATTGCTTTGACATGACTACTGAAGTTAAGGTCTGACTCTAGAGACACACCGAGATTCCTGACTTGATTTTTAGTTGTTTGACCTTTAGAGTGAAGGTACGCGTTCACCTTGAGAACTTCATCTTTATTTCCAAACGCAATAACTTCAGTTTTATCTTTGTTTAACTGAAGAAAGTTTTGGCACATCCAACAATTTATTTCATCAATGTATTGGAGCAGGGAGTCAATTGGGCTGTAATCGTTTGGCGATAGGGCTAAGTAGATCTGTGTGTCATCTGCATAGCGGTGATAAGAGATTTGGTTCTTTCTCATTATTTGGCTCATTGGGAGCATGTACAGGTTGAATAGGAGTGGCGCAAGAATTGAGCCTTGAGGAACTCCGCATGTCATGGACGTCCACTCAGACCTATGGTCTCCTATACTCACATAATACCCTCTTGCTTCTAAGTATGACCTGAACCATTTTAGGATTATCCCAGAGAGCCCCACCCAGTTTTCCAGCCTGTCTAGAAGTATGTTGTGATCGACAATGTCAAATGCAGCACTGAGATCAAGTAGTATCAGCACTGATAATTTGCCTGAGTCAGTATTTAAGCGAATATCGTTTATTATCTTAATGAGCGCTGTCTCTGTGCTGTGATGCGGTCGGAAACCAGATTGAAAATTGTCAAAGTATCCGTTTGAGCTTAAGAATTTGTTCAGCTGATTGAAGACAACTTTTTCAATGATCTTGCCTATGAAAGGAAGATTTGAGATCGGTCTATAGTTGTTTAATATGGTCTTATCCAGATTGCTCTTTTTCAGGAGGGGTTTGACAACACCAGTTTTCAGGGAGTTTGGGTAACTTCCAGAGAGAAGTGAGGCATTTACCACTTTTATGAGATCTACTTCTAAACAGTTTAACA